>NC_057801.1:539907386-540207386 GCF_018294505.1 Triticum aestivum
GGCTTCCCTTCTTACTCTGCTACAATCTAAGAAAGCTTGAGTACTTGCCCTCCTAGACGGCCAATTCCGTACCCAGCCACACACTGCAGAGCAGCTGTCCGGTTGGGAAAGACGGCGACCAAAGGAGGGCGGCAAAGGAAAACAGCCTAAAGATATAAAGCAAGTAGGAATGGAAGCCAAGCACATGCATAATTATATTTACATAAAAGGCCTTCGAGAGGCCTGCATTCAACAAAAGTTTGAATACACCCCCAGTGGGTGGAATTGCGCAAAGTTAACAAAGCTGTTCAAAGAGTGACAAGCCGGAAAGTAAAAAACGGAGAATCAAGCCAGAGGAGCAACTGGGGCATCGGGCAGATCGGTGGCGATGGTGGTGTCGGCCGGAGGAGTGGCCGGCTGGCGAGTCTTAGCCTGATCGTCACCTACGGTAGGCGACGCATTCGCACATGCCTCTATGCTGGAGGCACGATCAGGCTGAGGCTGGCTGGCTACTTCCCCATCCGGTACAACGTATTCACCGTCTTCCTCCTCGTCCTCTTCGCCCTTGCCGCTGCAGTCGATCTCCTTTGCCGAGTCTGCACCGTCGGCCAGTTTTAGCCCAAACCATTCCTCCGGCTGTGCGATGCCGTCTTCATTGACCTCATGAGCGAAGGCACTGGTGTCAGTGAAGTCGGCGATTGCCGAGGCGCACTGGATGATAGCCGGCCGCACCGCCTCCAGCTCCTCATCGGCCTCCTGCCGCCAGGTGCGCAGCTGGTCCAAGTTCAGCCCAGGATACCAAGCACGGACGAACTCCAACGCCCGTCGAGCATCGGACCGAGCTGCTGAAGCCTTCCAGGCCTCGAGGCGGCCGACTGCTACCTCCAGCCAGTCGACAGTACGGCTGGGGGTGCAGGGAATCACCTCGCTAGGCCATAGGGCGGCCAGCACCTGCGCTCCAGCACGCTGAAGCCGGCGGAGCATGCGGTAGGCCGGCTGGAGGCGGGCTTGGATCGCTAGAAGCTGCTCCTCAAGTGACCGGTTGGCGTCCGGTGCGACCTCAACCCCAGTTTACCGCCGGTCCTCGCGATGAGCTTCGACGGCTTGGTAGGCGGCGACGGAGTAGCCGGGGAAGTATTCTTCACAAAGAAGAAAGAAACAGAACAAATCAGAAGATAAACCGGGTTACAAAGATAAGCAAGGAAGTGAAGAAGAAGGTGGCCTACCGTCAATCAAGTCCTCGACCCGGCCGTAGCCTTCGCTCAGAGCCAGCCTCGCCTCGGCCTAGCTCGCCGCCTCGGTCTCATATTCGGCTTTGAGGGCGGGCTCGCTGTCCTGCACCGCCTTCAAGGCCGCCTTGTGGCTCGCCTCCTGGTCGGCCAGTTTCTTGGCCAGACGATCACGCTCCTGAACCAAGGCATTGAACTCACCCTCCTTGGTGCGAAGGGTGGTCTGGGCCACGCCAAGTTGCTGCCTTAAGTCAGCATTGGCTCCTGCCAATATGAACAAGAAGAAATTAAGAAAGAAGTCGGCAGGAAAGATCCGACCCGACTGCTCAGCAGTCGGCCCGAATTTTGGGGACTACACCCAGTGGGTGCGCTGACGCGCCCCCGCATGAGATAAAAAGACAAAGCACTCACGCCGGCTCTCTGTCAGATCGGCGGTCTTCTGGTTCATCTCCCGGGCCTGGGAGTTGTAGGTGGCGGCATGGAGGTTGTGATAATCCTGCAAATAGGTCGAAGATACAAGCAAGAGCGAGTCGTTAAACCGAAGGTCTTTTGAGAAGTTCCAAGCCGCCTGCTCAGCAGCCGACTAGGAACTCGGGGACTACACCCAGTGGGTGCGCTGACACGCCCCACGGAAGAAATCAAGAGCAAGAAAACTCACCCGAATGACCGACCGCGTCGTGAGAAACTCTTGGGTACACTGCTTCAGCGCAGTGGCCTGGGCCTGAAGCCGGCTACGGACATCCTGCGCCACCAGATTTAGCGCGGCCGTCCCGCCGCCCGGCGTCCACCCTGGCGAGTTGACGCTGGTCGCCTCCAGGTCATGCGACAACGAGCTAGAGCCGGCAGCCCTCTGCGAATCCGGCTCTGAAGCCGCCCTCCCCACACGCCGACGAGTCGGTGACAAGACCACAAGATCCGCCCTCACAGTCGACTCGTCTCGAGCCGGCTGCGTGGGCGGCACCTCGGGCTGGCCGCCTTGGCCCATTCCGGCTGACAGAGGCGGCATCGCCTCTCCCTCCGGGACGACTACGTCGCCCCCCTCCTTCTCCGTCACCGGCGGGTCGCGGTCGGTTTCCTCCGGCGGGGGCATCGGGATTTTGGGGGCCACGGTGCAGAGGGGGATGTCGAGTTGCGGAGGCTGGCTACGCAGAGTCTCCGCCGCCCTCTCTGCGGCCTCGGCATCCGCCCGGGCCTTGGCCGCCGCGTCGGCCTACGCCTCGGCCGACTCCGCCATCGTCTCTTGAGTCGCCTCGATGGAGGCTGCCCTCCGCTCCTCCGCCTCCCGCTCCTCTCGTGCCTCCCGTGCATTCCGCTCCGTCGCCGCTTGGAGCTCGGCACGAGGGTCTACGCGGCGGGAGCTCGCTGATCCTCCAGCCCTGCCGACTATGGAGGCAGCGGTAGTCCGCTCAAGAGAGAGCGGAGCCCTGGTTGATAAAACAAGAAAGACTTAAAAGAGCACCGACTGAAGGAAAGAAAGATAGGCGAGTGAGAATCAATGCTTACGCCGAAACCGCCGGCGGCTACTTCACCACCTTGTGGAAACGGGCCACCTTCACGGCCGCCTCGTCCCGCTTGGTCGCCGCCGTGGAACCCTTGGGCTTCTTCGGCCGCCCGCCGAAGAGGGTCGGCGCCGCCCGGTGTTTCTGCGCGCCGCCCCGTGCAGCCGGCCTACCGGAGGGGCCGGTGCCTTGATGGTCGGATGACGGCTGGCGACGCGGAATGGGGTCGACCTCATCATTGTCAGGCCAGTCCTCAAAGCTGGCGGTGAACCCGGAGCCGCCTATCTCACTGCCTCCCCCCACGGCATCGTCGCCAAGGGCGACCGCCCCCAAGTCATCGCCGACAAGGTCGTCCACCGCGCAGTCAGGGGCAAACTCGCGTTCCGCCCCCGCGGTCCCGGTCGAAGGGTGAAGGAGGGGGTTCTGATTAAAAAAGCAAGCCGACTGGTCAGAGGCCGGCCAGAGAGAACTCGGCAAAAAGAAAAAAAAGGAGAAGAAAGAGAGCTTACCACAGGCGGGGGGTTGGTGCGAGAGTACGGCTCCTTGCCGTACTACCACTCCTCGGTGAGCTTGCAGTTGGCGATGTAGTTCACCATGTGAGATACCTCATCATGAGGCATCTCCCTGGTACTCAGCCGGCTTGGGTCGAAGCGGCCGCTCATCTGGCAGATCATATGAGGACGGCCCTGAAGTGGGAGTACCCGACGCTCGACGAAGGCGTCTATCAAGTCGGGCCTAGTCAGGCGCTCCGACTGGATCAGCACCCGAAGCCGGGCAACGGCACCGGCTCCAGTCGGCGTCAGCGACCTGGCCCAGAAGGACCACGAGGGCTGCCTCCCAGGCGGTGGGCCAGCTATGTAAGCCGGCAAGTTGACGTAGTCGCCGTGCGGAGCAACATTCTTTACATAAAAATAGGACTTTTGCCAGAGCTTCACCGACTGGATCAGCGTGATAGGCGGGAACGGGTTGTCGGCGGTGGATCTCTGGATGGCGATGAAGGTGCTGCATGGAGCCGGCACGCCTGCGACGACCGTGCTGAGCTTGGATTGGAAAAACTCCCCCTAGAGTTCGATGGTGGGGAGGACGCCGAGGAAGCCTTCGCACAGAGTGACGAAGGCCAACAGTAGCACCATCGTGTTGGGAGTGAGGTGGTGCGGCTGAAGATGGTAGAAATCAAGAAACGAGCGGAAGAAGCCGCTCGTGGGAAGACCGACGCCGTGCAGGCAGTGCGAGTAGAAGATCACTCGCTCGCCCTCCTCCGGCACCGGCAAAACCTCCCTCGCCAGTACGAGGCGGACCCGCACGAGATCCTCGCCCGGCAACCGCCGCGTCTTGCGGAGGAAGTCGATGTGGTCGTCGCGGACGTTGGAGCCGTCCGAGGAGCTCGACGTCGGAGCCATGGCGATGCAAGGGAAATGGAGATCGCGGCACGCTAAGGAAAGTGGCGGAACGGTGGCGTCGCGGGGAGCCGCTGCGGCAACGGAGAGAAGGGAGACGTTAGTGGCGGAGCGAGGGCGAGCGTGCGAACGACTGCCGCTCCCCCTCCCCGCCCCTACTTATAGCCTCGTGCGGAAAAGCCGAGGAGGCAAGGCTCAGGGGGCGTGGGATTAACTACGCCTACTCCCCCACGTCCTGCAATAATTGCGCCTTTACAACGTGTGGGAACCGCCGTCGGAAGACGTGTGGTCATTTCAGGCCACAGAAGATCCGCGCGCGGGCCGAGGCATGGAAGTGGCGGGCCCCGGCCTGCGGCGGCGTCCCGTCACGCGCGTGGGCTAGCAGGCCCTTCCAGCCGAGGGATGCCATGTGGCACGCAGGCGGAGGGCGGCCAGGCCGCCGCCTGGCTAGCGCGCTAGCTGGTTCCCGCCTTCGGATTTCAAGGAGACTTTGTCGAGAAGGCACACATAGGAGAAGTCGGCTCCTAGCTGCCGGCTCTTCGGGGTAGGAAGCTGGCCGAGCTTCTCGATTCCCCCTTCAACCACGAAGCCCAACTAGCTTCGGGGACTACTATCGGAGTAAATGACCACGGGTAGCCTAACCGGCTCCCTTAGGCCATTAGAAAAAACAACGGGCCGACCAAGCCTTGAAGCACCCAAGACGCGGGGCCGCCATCCTCCGGCCGGCTATCTCACTGGCCGGCTACCAGAAGGCGGGCCGGCCCTAAACTCTCTTGGGGGACGCCACGATAGGGCCGACTCCAAGAGGCCAACCACGGAAAGACCGACTCCAAGAAGCCGGCCCCAGAGAACCGACTCCAAGAGGCCGGCCCCAGGCATGTGGCCAGGGGCTGTGCCCTAAAAGTCTGCACTCCTCATAACGATGATGAGACGGGGCGTGCCAACAGTGGACCCTGCCACCCCCGAATCTCGGAGCTCGCATGGCTACAGTACGCCATACGTGACAGCCAACACCCGTCTGGCGTGGCACTGTTGCCATGGCGATCCTGACGCCATCCACGACGAGCTACCAGTACGGCCCGTAGGAGGCGGGCCCCTTCGGTCAGAGAGACGCCTGAAGGCGGCCTAGCCTCCCCCAGCCGGCCTAAGGCATGGCCAGCTTCCTATAGCCGGCTGGCCCCCTTCCTCGGGGCATGCACATCATTAAGGAGACAAGATGAGGTAAGGCTACAGTGAGAGTCCGCAAGGCGGCGGTACTGTAGCCATGCTTACCTCGACAAAGCCATCGTCATCAGTGGCGAGGCAACAGTAACCAGCCCCCGACAAGACCCCCAAGCGGTGGGGCCGACCTGTCGACCAATGAGCCGACAGCCGGCAGGCCCCACCAGTCG
The DNA here is from genome assembly GCF_018294505.1 of Triticum aestivum. Lineage (NCBI taxonomy): Eukaryota > Viridiplantae > Streptophyta > Magnoliopsida > Poales > Poaceae > Triticum > Triticum aestivum. Next base: position 539,912,882 of record NC_057801.1, read on the forward strand.
GTGGGCCCCAGCAGCCGGCGGAGAAACCAGCGGTCACAAACACTGACGGCTAGGGCCCACGCCCAGCCGGATTACCATTGTACCCCCGGGAGGGTAGGCCTATATAAACCCCCCGGGACACCCATGCAAAGGGTTGATCTCATAGAGTTTTAGAAGCCACTATAGGAAGAGGAGAGAGCTAGCCTTCCCCTTCTTCCTCCTCCCACCGAACAGCTCAAGGAGCCTCTTGTAGCTTCTTGTTGATCTAGTGATCATGCGGAGACCCCGCAGAGCAGGAGTAGGGGTATTATCTCCACGGAGAGCCTCCAACCTGGGTAAGATCCGTCGGCGTGCATGTCTTCGCCTCATCCCGTTTCCAGGCACCGGCGATGTCTTACTGGCTCCCACTCAGATAAGCCATCCGTTGGCATATGTCGCACCTACCACCTGACACTTTTCCATCAATGGCTGACGGCAAAGATCCTACATTGACTCTTTTTTTCTGTTTTTTTAATGCAACAATTTTCATAGCAAATATATATGACATAAAAATATATTTCACAGGGCTATTTAACAGCAAACATATGATATATCTAGCACATAAGTTTCATCATACATACATATATAGTTCCATCCATTCATACATACCAAGTAGCACATACACATTGTTCCATCCATACATATTACAATGCAAAGTTTCATCAGGATAGCAAGCTAGAAGAATACTTGAAGAGAATGAAAGAAAAAACAAGCACTCCATCATAGCAAGCTAGCTTCCGTGAAGTGAATGAAATCTGCAAAATGGCAAATAAGAAAGTTAGAAAAATGTGACTACAAAAAGAAGAGTAGAACAAGAAGTATATGTCATTTATGAGCTAACTTAGGTGAAATGGATCATTTATGAGCTAAGTAAGGTGAAATGGATCATTTTTTAGCTAACTTCGGTGAAATGGAACGTTTATGAGCTAACTTAGATGAAAAGGATAGTTTATGAGCTAACTTAGTAAAAAGCATCATTTTAGAGCTAACCTAGGTGTGATGGGTCATTTTGGAGCTAACCTAGGTAAGATGGGTCATTTTGGAGCTAACCTAGGTGAAATCGATCGTTTATGAGCTAACTTAGGTAAAAAGCATCATTTTAGAGCTAACATAGGTGTGATGGGTCATTTTGGAGCTAACCTAGGTAAGATGGGTCATTTTGGAGCTAACCTAGGTGAAATGGATCGTTTATGAGCTAACTTAGGTAAAAAGCATCATTTTAGAGCTAACCTAGGTGTGATGGGTCATTTTGGAGCTAACCTAGGTAAGATGGGTCATTTTGGAGCTAACCTAGGTGAAATGGATCATTTATGAGCTAAATTAGGTAAAAAGCATCATTTTAGAGCTAACCTAGGTGTCATGGGTCATTTTGGAGCTAACCTAGGTAAAATGGATCGTTTGTGAGCTAACTTAGGTGAAATAGATCATTTTTTAGCTAATCTAGGTAAAATGGGTCGTTTTAGAGCCAACTTGGGTAAAATGCATCATTTTAGAGCTAACCTAGGTAAGATGGGTCATTTTGGAGCTAACCTAGGTAAAATGGGTCATTTTAGAGCTAACGTAGGTAAAATGGATCATTTAGCAGCTAATCTAGTTAAAATGTGTCATTTTAGAGCTAACTTGGGTAAAATGGATCATTTATAAGCTAAGTAAGGTAAAATGGGTCATTTTAGAGATAACTTAGGTAAAATGGGATCGTTTATGAGCTAACTAAGCTAATTATGCCATTTTTTCATAAGTAAGCTAACATAGGTAAAATGGATGGTTTTGGAGGTCAGTAAGCTTATTAAGTCATTTTGGAGGAAAAGAAGCTAACTATAAGTCATTATGGTAAGCATTGGAGGAAATAAAGCTAAGTCTAGGTCTTTATGCATTTGTTAAGCAAAAGACTAGAGACACTTACCTTGATCATGGAGGTGTAGTAGAGGGGTGGCTCGTGCCGGTAGCTGGAGAAGGATCATGCGATGCTTGTCTGGAGTTACGCTGCACCAAAGATCATTTCCAATGTCTCATTAGCATGATGACACTCAAATGTTAAGACTAGCAAGTAATGTCCATTCAAATTAAACTCACCGTGGTCCCAGGAGCAATCACTAGCATCGGTGGAGCGGTCTGACCGGACTTCTCGCACATAGACTGCACATTTGGTTTTGATGACTTAGTCATACTAGTTAGTAATGAGACAAACACTACATGAATGTTTTGGCTAATGTGTAGAAAAAACTTACCACAAGGAGCTCGTACATGGCCCTTGCCTACATGTCATTCCATGCCCTCTCCTCCTCCAACATCTTTGTCGTCCTCTCCTCCAACTCCCGCTGCCTCTCCGCCGCCTCCACCAGAAGTTTCTCCGTTCTATCTCTCTCACTCTGTATAGCAGCCTGCAACACCACTCCTCGTTACCATTTGTAATCATTGATGGAAGCGCACACAATCTAATGGAGAAAGATAGTTGAGTACGTATAACTAACCTTGAAGGCGAGTTGGACTAGCCGTTCATGAGGCCTTATCTCAGGAGCGGAGCTCGACTGACGTGCCTTGATCTCCGGGAGAGTGCTAGGACAACGGATAAGTCCATCTCCCATGGCTATGGAGCCATGGGACCTCCCACCACCAGATATCATCAGCAGCTCTGTATCAATGGGACCTTGGCTCGGGTTAAAGTCCTCCCCTTTCCTCGCCTTCCCCTCATCTCTGTATTTGACGAGCTTGTCGTGGGAGGAGATGTTGGTGAAGTTTTTTGGATCATCAAGGTCAGACGCAGAGAATGCCTTGACTTTCTTGTAAGAGCCAGTGTGGGCCATGGCATACAGGTCGTACACCTCTGGCACCTTATCCGCCTTATTGTAGCGTGTTTGAAAGAGAGAAACAAAGTAAATTATTAATTAAGGGCTGAAGCTAGCATGATGAACGAATTGCATGAATCATGAAGCAAACCACATACCCAGTTCTGCCCGTACTGATATAAGTTGGAGTTGCCTTGATGGTGTGGCACACCTTCCATTTGGGCACATTTGTCCTTGGCCTCGTTGTGGAGGGCTAGCCATTCTTTTGAGCACCACTCATTGACCAACACCTCCCAACAATCCATCCGATCCGCACACCATCTCGGAGGGGCCTAAGTTAGGAAATAGAAACTTGAGTGCTATGGCTATGAATTACTAAATGAAGGAAGTAAAGTACAAGGCCTTAAGAATTACCTTCATGTACTCCTCCTTACTCAAGAACTTCTCGCAGCACGCCGGCTTGGTCTTCTTGATACCACGCGAGGCGTAGTAGTCCTGAACATCCTGCACCCGAGCCTCGTGTCCTAAGTTCTGTAGTAGGCGCTTATAGACGTTATCGATAACATTTGCCGCCTCCTCCTCGTATCCCTCCTCACACCTATAGAATTTCTGCAATCAAATGAGACAATATTGATTAGTACAATTAATAACTAGCTAGTTGAAGATTTTTAATTGTGTAAAGGAGAAATTACCCAGAACTTTCTAATCACCACGTCTGCCCTCTTCTTGCACAAGACACCGTCGATAATCTCACCCGGCGGGGCCGAGGCAGCCAAGCAGTGCTTCCAACTCAATCCAAGCTCTGGAAGCCGACCCTCACCAGGCAACATGACAAACCCCGGGAAGTTTTGCCAACAAAGAACTCCAAGGACAGAGTTGGGCCGGCGGACACTATGATGGTGGTCCCAACCCCTGCAGCATGACAAGGCCAACGCATTAGACATTTGAAGAAACATGAATGCAGAAGGGTACAAAAATATTAAATGCACTTACCTCTCCCCATCAGGGAAAATCAACCACCTCTGCTCGCTGATCGCCGACACGTTCGGGAGCAGTGTACAACCATGCTAGTAGACGGTGCCCCCTCCTCCTCAATATCAGTCGCCTCCCCGCCATCATCAGCATGGCCACTCGGCCCCTTAGGCTGATTCGGCCAGGTACCCCATCCAGACGTGTGTTCCTCCGGGGTCTCATGGGCCGAACTCTCGTGGCCCGAAGGCCCGTCAACCCGAGGCTCGTGGGCCGAAGGCCCGTGGACCAAAGGCTCGTGGACCGGAGACGTGTAGCCTCCTCATCGGACAAGTCCACCCTAGTAGTCACGTGCTCGGGTGAAACAGCTGGGGGTGGCGGCGAGGAAGGCGCCCTGGCAGTCACCCTACCTCCTCTCCCGCGACCACGTGCTCCACCTCCTCTCTTCTTCTTACCTCGTCCCATGCTCGGCACCGCGGTCGATGAAGAAGGGCCCGGCGGTGTCGCCATACTGTCCAGCAACGCTCGGTGGAGAGGTGCGTGTGGAATAGAAGACCTCGCACCACGCGCCGATGAAGAAGGGTCCTCCGAGCACTCCCGACCAGCGCCCACCATCTTTCAACACCTGCCATGACAAAGAGTAAACGAAATTAGTACAACATAAAAAAATACCGACATGAATAATAATATGTATATCACTTAAGTGTATCATCATCAAGTACAACATAAAAAAATATCGGCGGTGTCGGGGTCGGGGTGTCGGGGTCAGGGGGTCAGGGGGTTGGGGTGTCGTGTCAGGGTCGGGGTGTCGTGTCGGGGTCGGGGTCGGGGTGTCTGGGTCAGGGGTCGGGGTGTCGGGGTGTCGTGTCGGGGTCGGGGTGTCGGGGTGTGGTCTCAGGGTCGGGGTGTCAGGGTCAGGGGGTCGGGGTGTCAGGGTGTGGTGTCAGGGTCGGGGTGTCGGGGTGTGGTCTTGGGGTCAGGGTGTCGGGGTCAGGGGGTCGGGGTGTCGGGGTGTCGTGTCGGGTGTCGGGGTGTCGGGGTGTCGGGGTGTCGGGGTCGGAGTGTCTGGGTCAGGGGGTTAGGTGGTTGGGGTGTTGGGGTGTCGTGTCGGGGTGTCAGGGTGTGGTGTCGGGGTGTCGGGGTGTCTTTTTTCTACTTCTTTTCTTTTCTTTTCTTCTTCTTCTTCTTTCATATTTTTCTACTTCTTTTCTTTTCTCCTTTTCTTCTTCTTCTACTTCTACTTCTTTTCTTCTTCTTCTTCTTTTCTTCTACATATTCTTTTTTCTAACACTAACACTAAATCTTCTTCTTTTCTAACACTAACACTAACACTAACATTTAAACAAAAGAAAAAACACTAACACTAACACTAACACTAACACTAACACTAACACTATCACTTAAAAAAAAGACACTAACACTAACACTAATTAACACTAACACTAACACTGACACTAACACTAACACTAACACTAACACTAACAATTAAACAATTAAACAACAATTAAACAGCAAAAAAAGAAAAAAAAATAGAAGAAAAAAATACTCACCGGAGCCGGGGGCGACGCTGGCGCCGGGGTGGTGTGCGGGTGGGGGCGGCGGGGCTCCCGGGCAGTGGGACGGCCGGGCGGTGGGGGCGGGGGCGGTGGCGGGGCGGCTCCGCGCGGCGGGGGCGGGGGCGGCGCCGGGGGGCGGGATGGTGGGGCGTCAGTGTGTGGGGGAGGGGTGGTGGCTTGGGCGGCACCAGGCGGCGGGGCGGGGGCAGTGGCGGGGGTGGCGCCGGGCGGCGGGGGGCGGGGGCGATGGCGGGGGTAGCGCCGGGCGGCGGGGTATCGGGGCGACGGCGGGTGGGGGAGGGGGCGGGGGCGAGTACGGCGCCGGGTGGTGGGGCGGGGCGGTGGCGGGGCGGGGGTAGCGCCGGGCGGCAGGGGCGACGCGGTGGGTGGACGATGTGGGCGTCGAGGAGGAGGGAGGGAGAAGAGAGAGTAACGGGCATGGGAGGGGGCTCGGCTGTTAGTTAGGTTAGTTAGGTTAGCCTTTGTCGTCCGCTTTTGTTCATCTTTGTCGTCTGCTGCGGACGGCAAAGAGGGGGGACGTTAAGTTTTTTCGTTAGTGGGTGCCACCTCCCTCTTTGCCGTCAGCCAGCGGACGGCAAAGATTCTTTGACGTCAGCCAGCGGACGGCAAAGAAATGGACGATGGCAAAGACCTTCTTTGCCTTCTGCCATTTGTTTACCGTCTGCTTCTTGGTAGTTGATGGCAAAGACCTTCTTTGCCATCCGCTAGCTGACGGCAAAGAGATGGCAGACGACAAATCCCCTGATTCCAGTAGTGGTAGGGGTACAATCTGCGAGAGTCTGGGTTATGTGTGGTGGATCTAGTCCTTGGGCAAGAACAACCATGGTTCTATCTGCATCAACTGGTAGCACTATCTTTTCTGAAGACCATGTTGTTACTCCCTTAGATACTGCCATCACCCTCTCCAATTCAAATGGTTGATAAACAAGAAAAATAATTGAAAGTATAGGCATTGTATGATAGACAGGTTCAATGGATAGTGGGGAATAAAAGAGGGCATGAAATAATTCATATTTATGTTGTCTAACCAAATAGGATAGCATGACACAATTTCACATATATGATGGCTAACTAAACAGGATAGCATGACACAATTTCACATTATCATGGCTAACTAAAAAAGATGGAAAGACATAGTTCAAAATATGATGACTATGTAAACAGGATGACATGATATAACTATATAATGTGTTTATTAAATGGGTTGGCATGCCATAATTTACATACATTCATGGATAGAATGCCATAATTCAAATATGATGAATGTAAACACTAAACATGATGAGATGATATAACTATATGATGTCTTTATTAAATGGGTTGCCATGCCATAATTCAGATAGATGATGTGTATGTACTATGTAAACATGGTGGCATGATATAATTCAAATATATGATTTATATAGTAAGCAAGTAAGCAGATGGCAATCCATATATGATGTAAAAACTAAGCAATGCAAGAAAACATGCATGACATGGGTAATATAACCCTGCCAAGTTTGAGCATAGACCTCAGGGGGGAAATAGGACTGGTCATCAGTCTCTGAATCCTCTCCGAGGAGCTCTCTGTAACCAGCAAGATGTCTACTTCAGCAGGTAGCATTGTCTGCTCTGAATACCTTGTTTTCACTCCAGATACTTCCATCACCGCTTCAAATGGCTGATGCACAGGAAGAGTAGTCGAATATACAAACGTTGTCGACAAACGGAACACATAATACAAAAAATGATAGCATGATATAATTCACATACATGATGATTCGCTAAACAGCATGGCATTGCATAATTCATATATATAATGCCTTTGCAACAAGATAGCATTGCATAATTCACATATATAATGTATTGCAACAAGATGGCAATGCATAATTCACATATATGGTAATTAGACACTGAACAGGTGGCATTCACACAAAGCATGTCTAAACTTATCAAATGACATAGCAATGCGATACACCATACGCACGATATGAGCAACATAACCCTGGCAAGTTAGAGCATACACCTCGGGGGGGAATAGGACTGGTCATCTGTCTCTGAATCCTCCTCTGAGGACCTATCCGTAACCAGCGAGATATGCGCTTCGTCAGATAGCATAGTCTGCTTTGAAGACCTTGTTTTCACTCCAGAATTTGCCATCACCGTGTCAAATGGCTGATGCACACGAAGAGCAGTTGAATGTACTAACATTGTTGAAAAATGTAATATGTAACGAAAAAAAGGATGGCCTGATATAATTTACATATAAGATGACTGGCTAAGCAGGATGGCATTGCAAAATTCACGTATATAATGCTTGGCTAAACAAGATGGCGTTGCATAATTCACATAAACGATGAATAAACTAAACAGATGGCATTCACGCAAAGGATGTCTAAACTAAGTAGACGACACATTTGATGTATAAAGTAAGCAATGCAAGGCACCATATGCATGATATAACCAACATCAGCATGCCAAGTTAGAGCGAAGACCTCAGGGGTAAATAGGAGTTGTATTCTCCTTTTGAACCCCCCTCAGAACAGATATCTTCCTCTCGATTACAATCCGAAATGCGTGGAGGGGGGGCTGCCTTTGCGCCAACCATGGAGCGACGTCTGCACGAAATTTTATTGCCACGCAAGGCTCGTCTCTTTTGCTCTACATGTTTAGTTCCATTGTTTACAATAACTGTCATGCATAGGAATAAAACATAGTGAGATTATGTAAGGAGTGCATGCAGAAATCCAGAGTGATGGTAGCAACCTGTGGATAGACCCAAAACCAATAATAGCAGGCAGATAATGGCTTCAGTTAAAAATATAGATAATGGCTTCTTTACTGTTTGTTTCCCACCCAACATGAAACTCATAGTAGACACCGGAGATTAACCAGATAGTAGATATATACTATTGATTGCGGCCCTGATATGTACCCCACAACCATTTAAAAACTCAAGTTTGACCATTAGTTTGGAGCTGACTCAGAGTCTAATCGGCGAACAGGACGATAAAGTAGCATGTAATACTAAGCGATGCATAACGTAAGCAGACACGAAAGAGTGTGACCTCTCTTGCGGACCCGTGTAGTCCTCGAGGTCATCTACTCAGTTGATGATGGTAATGCAGCTTTCATGGCTGCCGGCGGCGGGAAGAAGATCTGAGGCGGCGAAAGACAGTCCGGAGGCCGGATCCCTATTGTGCTGGACCCTTCTGTCGTTGGAGCAGCTGAGCTGGGGTGGACGACGGTGCAGAAGGAGCGGGACAAACCACGCAAGGTTTTCTTTGACAACTATGTGTAAGAGAAGTAATTCTATAAGGGCTCGCTTGAATTGGAGGATTCCAACAATGCAGGGATAGGAAATAGACAAGAATAGGATAGGAATGCACGTGCAAAACAGAGAATTTAAAAACACAGGATTTCTGTCAATATGGGTGTTTAATTCACAACAATTGGAAGATCACAGGATGCAAAGAAGCATGGTGAGATTAAGTCAAACCACAAGAAAATGTACAGTTAGAATGCTATTATGCTACTATCTCTTAGTCTTGTGCTTCATGAATAGGAATTTGAAAAGGAGGACAAGTGAAAATTAAAATTCTAACGTTTTTTCTTTCAAGGAGACACTGAAGGAACAAATCCTACAATTTTCCATTACTTCATTCCTTTGAACCAAATTCATGAATAGTAGTACCATAGGAAACTTTCCAATTCCTATGTTTTTCATTCACTTTTCCTTTCAAGCACTGGCGATTCTAGTAGGCAGGCTTGAGCAAGGAAAAGCCTACACTAAAAAAATGTTTTTGTGCTACTTATATTACTTTGCACCCAGGCCACTTCCCTACTAGCTCAACTCCCAGGGCCATCGACAAATGCATAGCTCAAAGGTGCAGAGATAAATAATGATGGCGTTCAAGAGAGTCCATCAAGGAAAGCTAAGTTGCATGGTACCTCACTGCTTGTCATATAGTAGGATAAAATAATTGTATTTCCCGTTACTACGTGTGCTCAGTGGACAATATATATAACATGTAGAGTAAAAAGAGATGCAACAAGTGTACAACCTCTTTGGTGAAGCCATGTCGATCTTAGCGTGATTGGGTTGGTTGGTGAGGATGATTCGGCTGACTTGGCTGTCGAAGGAGGGGAAGAAAATCTTAGGCATCTTGAGATGGAGCCCGGGGTACTGCTCCGCTGTGATGGAGGGTTTCGTCGTTAGAGCATCTCCAGTGAGTTGTACGATGCCGAGGCTGAAGCAAGACAGGAGAGACAATGTTAACCTGAGTGGAATTCTAATAGCATCTCCAATAGATGACGTAAAATACATAACCACAAAGTGCTAGATGTAAAATACATCAGCCGCTCATCTCTGAACTTAACTGTCGAAACTGAATTTAACTGTCGAAACTGAACTTAACTATCAAAACTGAATTTTGCTGTCGAAACTGAACGCACTAACAAGGTGAGGCTACACGTCGGTCGACTGACTTTTTCATCTCTGGTCAGTCGATTTTGCAGCCGTTGGATATGAAATCAAGGGCTTGCAGTTCATCTTCAACCTCCAACCCCTGAGCCGCCAGCCACCACCGGCCAAACAACAGCGCCCTGCCGCCTGCGGCCGGTGGTGCGCCGCCCCGCCCGCCCCAAAAACACTCCCCACCACCGGTCCGCCGCCGCCCCGACCATCCATCTAGGCCCCCCCCCCCATGCCGAGCTTTTTCTCCGACGATCCCCACGCCACTGCCCCGCCACCGCCGGCGACCACCGCCCCCACCCTGAACCCTAAGATAGATACTGGGGTACCTTTCTGGTGAGCCGCCCTCCCTGCTGCGGCTGGTTCTTCCTTCACCCCGGCGATCCCCCCCCCACCCCCTGAAAATTGACTGACCCAAAAGTCGATTCAGTCAACTAGAGTGTAGCTAAATCGGAGCAGCATCACAAGCAAGAGCAAGAGCGAGAGCAGCAGCAAGAGCAAGAGCAATAGCAAGAGCAGACCAGGCAGGGGACCGAGAGCAAGAGCAGAGCAGCAGCACAAGTGAGAGCTAAAGCAGCAGCAGCTCCTACTGATGTGTACGTCGCCGCCGAGGGAGTGATGCCGTGGAGGAAGTGGCCGGCGATGCCGCCGTGGATGGAGCTAGACCGTGTCGGCTCGGGACCGAGCGCCGGCAGTACCGTGAGATTGAATCAAAAAGAAAATGCGGCGATTAGTGTACAACCTCTTTGGTGGTGCCGATTAGGTCGCAACTTCATCCGAGGGAACGGTGATGATGATGCTCTTCCAGTGGTGCAGGTGAAGACGGTGGTGTGGGAATGGAGGTGGTGCGAAAGACGAGGGGAACATCAGGGCAGCTCCTTGGAGGTGGAGGACGGGGTGGCTGAACCGGTGGGATGACGAGATCGACGAGGATCCTCATCCGATACGGTGGATGACGGACATCAAGGTGTTGCTGTGGACGACCTCGTCGGGGAAGAGGCTCCGGCTAGGTGGCGGACGGAGCAGGGTGTGGGGCTTCGTGGCGGGGTTTTGCGGCCTCGGTGTACGAATGGGTGGGCGGATGGGATAGCAGTGGGGAACCATGGCTTACGGACGCGCTTGTCCGAAATGTGGGGTAAGTTATGAAAGTACCCCCACCGATTAGAGCGGTTCTTTCGGTTCAGGGGTACCACGGGCATTTCGCGTGTCAGGATTTCACAGGAGGTGGGAGTTTTCGCATGTGTTGTAATTTCGGAATTGCAAGGCGCGGGTTGAGGTGGAGGGAGTTGTCAGAGCACAACGAGACAAATATATATCTTAAATATTTTGGGCTAACAAGGCGCAGGTTGAAATTTTTAGACAAGCCTAACGTGTACCGTACCAAATCAATGTGCACTACAAATGTCATTCAGAACTTTGAATTCATGTTATGTTCAATTAAAATATTTCGCTACGTGTATAATGCATGCAACCTACTACTCAAATGAATGTTTTAGTGCATTCCAAACGTATATACTACCGCTTCAATATGAACTAAATTTGAATTTGTTTCTGTCACACCCCGATTTTCATGCCACTACACTTAAGCTAACATTCATGATAAAATGTGGTTTGACAAAAACTTTTGAGTGTTTTGGACCTTGCCTTGATTGGTTTTTGTCTGCTGTTTGCAAGTGCTCTAAAAATCAAATAAATCCTCCAACTCCTATACTTCATCTCCTTGCTCCAAACTCTATAACCAATGAGCATGCCATGTGTATAGGACATAAAAATAATTTCTTACAAAAAAAATTTGGCCAAATAGTATTTTCAAAAATTAGTTTTTCAAAAACCCCTGAATTGAGGTTTGCACTGGAAGTACTTAATTAAGGGCAGTAAAAATCTTTCCAAAAATATATTTGACTCCTATTAGATATAGGAGACCCAGAAACCACAAAAATATAATTTTAAAAGATATTTTACTATTTTATTTAAAAGCTTTTTCTTTAGGCCAGAAATGGTCTTTAATAGGTTAAAATTATTTTAATGCCTTAGAAATATTTGTGAAAAATTAGGGAAACTCAGTGGACATATATTGTCCATATATGAGAGTTTCAACACATGGTCATGTTCAAAATATTGGTGAAACACCTCAAAAACCCTTTCTGGATATTTCAAGCTTTTGAAATATTTACAAAGGAAACATTCTCCAAAAATTTCAAGAAAATTCTATTATGTCACATATGACATGATTGATGATCTTGACAAGTATCATGTCATGGAGAATAGGATAACCCCATGAAATCCCCTCAAAACCATTTCTGTCCATTTTGAAGTTTGAGCAACTTTACATTGCCAAAAATGTCCAAATGTTCTCAAACCTAGCGAACATTCTCAAATGGTCTAATCATTCATCTAGACCAAATGGAACAAGTTGGTGAAAATGTTATATTGATCAAAGTGCCCCAAAACCCTTCCTGTCCAGAACCAAATTTGAACAACTCTACATTGGCAAATTTCTCCTTTTGATCTCAACTTTTGTGGACATGTTCAGAACCTCAAATTATGACACTACACCAAGTGGTGCATCAAGTAGAATAGATTTTCATGGCTAAATCTTGGAAAGTCCATTTCTGTTGATTTCTAGGGTTTATCAAAGTTGCATTGTCAACTTTCTTCAAATGAGCTCCAACTTGGTGATAAACCTCATTTATATATGACACTTGATCCTGTTAATCTTCATATCATTTGGAATCCATTTGCTTGCCCAAACCACCAACAAACACCTTCTACCATTTTTATTAAAACACCAATTTGGCCACTTCCATTGATCTCCATGGGCTCTCCTTTTTACCACAACCCCTCCTAGTCCCCCTCTACCTCTGGTGTGCTTCCCTGCCCGACAGGCAATGATGAGGGGGGCAGGGATCCACTTTTCTTCTCTAGACAACACCATTTCCACTCTCTCTCAACTCCCTCTCCCCTCCAGTGGATCCCCAGGTCATCCAATGCCATTGCCACATTGTTTACTCCCCACTGCCGCTGCCAGATGCAAGTGGACAAGGCAGAGCGTGCAAAACACGCTCATGCCGGCCAAAAGCCTGCTCTGGAGCCGCTACAGTGGCGGCCGAGCCTTGCCGCCGCACTCCCGTCCACCTCGGGCCTCCCCCTCGCGCCAGTCGAGGTGCCTCGACATCCGCAACACATCACCGTGCAGGCCCCCTCGTCTCTCCCTCTCTCTCTACTCCTTTGGCTCTCTCTCCCTCCCGTGCACCCTCTGGACCAAGCCATCCCTCTTCTTGTGCCCTCCTTGCATCTCCATGGACGGAGCAATGCCGCCGACCTCTGCCTACATTCACTCCACTGAGAGCCCCTCCTCCCCACCTCTTTGCTCCAGAGCAGCACAAGCACCACCGCCAACTCTCCCCGCGCCCCATTTTCTCCTTCCAATGCTCGCCTTGCCGTTCCCAAACCTCGCCCGAAGCCCCGTCCTTGGGCGTCAAGGCCACCATTGTCTCAGTCCTCCCCAGCCTGTGTGAGACCCATGGATGGGTGCGGCTCGGCCTCCCGAGTCCGTCGGTATGCCGAATGTCGCCGGGGACAGCCGAAGTCGCCGGGAAGAGCGTCGGTGCCGCTCGGCCTCGCTCCCTCTATCTCTCGTCACACCGCGCGGGAGGTTGGAGATGGACCTGCAGGCAGGCCCCGCTCGTCAGTGGCCCAGCCTCCAGGCCACGCTGGCAAGTGGAGACGGGCCGGGAGAAATCCGCCTCCGAAGTGGCCCTTGCGCGCGTGCGGCCAAGCCGCTGGGCCGGCCCAGTGGCGCCCTGCTGCTAAACCTCGCCCAGTGCGTGCTGCCGCCGCCCAGATCGAGCCCATTTGGGTAAAAACCTTTTCCTTTTTCTTTTCTATACAGTTTGTAAAATCCATAAACAATCCAAATTAACTCCAAATTGGGTGGTTCAAATTTCTAGTAGTTCCTAAAATCATTCCCTATCACATGGTGCTATTTGCACATTTTGCCAGAATCATTTCCTTCACAAATATTTATCAAATCCTGTTTTTCCATTTCTGTGATGAACTTTACAAAATCATAGAGAGCTCGTACTTGATCCAAATGACATGATTCAAATTCCTAGGTGCTTCTATGCTCATGACTTAGTTTATGAACATTTTTCTTAATACTTTCTGTACAACCTCAAATAATGAGCCATTTCTTCATATTTGTCAACTTTGCAAATTTATAGGAAAATCATTTGAACTCCAAATCCAGTGAAACCAAATCCTAGATGCTTCTAAAATCATCCTTTGTTAAATGGGTGCCTTTGCTCATTTTTCAAAAATATATTTCTGTACACTTCTTGCAAATCTATAAACACCTTGAGTCCATCATATCAAAATGTTCAGAAGTATCCACTGACCCAATTCCAATGAAACCACTTTAGTTATTTTTCATATAACTAGAGATGTCCTAGAAAAATCAAATTAATATTTTTAGAGCACTTTTATTTTCTGCCTTGTTGCGTTGCTTACTATGATTGTTTTCGACGTTAGTTGACGAAGTAGACGGAATACTCGAAGATGGACCAGAAGGCTTGAAGACTTTCATGAACCAGGCAAGCAGCCCTTTGACCATGTCTATGAAACCCTTTTTATGCATGTCATATAGCATCATATTGTTGTTGCAACGGAATCATGATGAGGTGGTAACCACTTTGATGGTTTGCCACCGTACTTCCTCATTGATACTTGCATTATGCATGACCCTACCTTCTTATGAGGGTTATGTCGGTGGGGGTAGATAGGATGCTAAAGTAGTGCTACGCAAAAAGGGACGGGGATATGCATGGTGATGGAGACAAAGTATTTTCAAAAGACTTTTCGAAAACCCCATCGGGTGCCACTTATGCTGGGGGAGATGATGAGTTGCGGTAGCCCACTTGATGAATGAAGTGGTGTACCGAGGCAAGTGTGTGTTGTTTTTCAAAAATGGATTGGTTTAAGTTGCGACCGTTATTCCAAACCTTACATGCGCAACCACTCTACCCTTGTAGGGACAGGGCATTAATTGATTACCTAGGCTTGAATACTAGCTTGGAGCCCAGCATTACTAGTGACGGGGAGAGTTGGTGCTCTCTCCTCCGGGACGGGGTCGTGCTAGGTAGGGCGGCCATGACTGTTTTCACAGGGCACCGGATACCACCGTTGTGTCCCCTCGCGGATGTTACGATCTTCGAGTTGAGTCCTCGTATGATGTACATCGTGAGGATACAGAACAATGAGTGGACTCCTTTGTTAGTGTCGTCTAGGGAAAGATAGTGAGCGGGTGCTTACCCCGGGTACTTGAGGTACCGCGGTCGTGGATGACAAGAAAGTTCCCTGGATCTTGTGGGTAAAGTGTGCAACCTCTCCAGAGTGTCAAACTATTTTAATAGCCATGTCCATGGTCAAGGACAGTTGGGTAACCGCTCTTGGGCTACGTCCACGTGTTTACAAACCAGTGTGTGTGTTTGGATAAGTGGGAAGATCTACTTGGGTCAAGTCAAAGGACTTGACATGATTGAGTTGGGTTGATGCCCACTCGATTTATGTTGATATCTGTAAAATGTCCTCATGGTTACTTGAATTCTCCTTATGCATGTCTTACAAGTTTTTGAACATTTCATTGCACTCAAAACTAGCTTTCTGCAAAAATTTACCTATATAATGCATTGTTGTATCTTGAACCAAAACATGGGTTGCTTGCGAGTACATTCAAAGTACTCATTGGCTTGACACTGGTTATTTTATTGGCCAAGCATGAAAGAACATGATATAATGAAGAGTACCTTGGTGACAAACATGCGAGCTAGGACGCTTCCCAATCAGAATGCATGTAGGGTTAAGGCAGATGGCATGGGTCCAAGTTGTTATTGAAGATTTCCGGTGCGATGATACACTCAAGACTTGACCATAATGGTCCTACTTGTGCAAAACGGTATGTATGGATGTAAGACTCTTGTTATTCAGCTTCTGTGTGTTCAGTGAGCATTGATCTCTGGGATCACTGTACACGTGCATTCGGTGATCTCGACTTATGAGTCGGGGTCCCCACAGTGCTGGTATCAGAGCCATCCTGACTGTAGGAAGCCTTAGTTAGCATGGTCGTTAGTTAGGGTAAAACTATTTCCAAAACTACTACTTGTTTTCAAAACTATCTATGCTTCTCTTCCTTTCTCAGTTTTTCAAAAACTATGGTAGATTTTCCCCATCGATCTCTTCCCTTCAAAACTATTGCAAACGGTCGCTAGCACCCTCAAGCCCTAACCACGGGATTCCTTGTAATCCTCGTGGATAGGCTAGAAGGAGTACACCTTGCCAAACACTCACCCACCTCTTCTGAACCCAAGATTTGTGACACCACAACAAGACGATGCCAACAGAAGATACGCCTTTGAAGAATGAGGACATGAAGACCCAGAGGATGGTGACACCTTTGAATTTGGCCCAGGATGATGCAACCTTGTCCTATGATGATCAGGGTGTAGGATATGCAAGATCATGATATACATCGCTAATAGAGTAACCCTGTCACTACCGTTGTTGTATCGGCAACCACCGGTGGATGAGAACCTAGCCATTTGGTCCGCCTCACTATAGTGAGCAGGAAAACAGTTCTCTTCGTCCCCCGCTCTTGGTATCGATGATGTCATCAACGTAACTGATAGGTTGGGCCTCTATTATTCCTTGTTAATGTCATTGCATAAATGATTGCTTACCCGAGACCCTTGATGCCTTAAAAGGCAAAAGGGATCGTCATGATTAAGAAGACAATAGAAGGCCGAGTCAATGCCAGCTACGAGGAGCCACCTTCACCCCATCACTTCAACAGGCGAGAAGTTGTTGAAGACTCTTCAGGCTCAACCCAGATCGTTCCATCGAACAACTACAAGAGACGTAGCAACACCTAAGGAAAACTCAGAAGACTACACGAGGCACAAGGCACAACTACTGAGTCCAAGAACCCCTAGGGTAGGATGAGTCGTGTACTCCCTATGCACAGTCGAGTCCGTATGATGGTTCAAATAGAACCGTGATTGTGTGTTGCTTGTTTTTATTTGTTTCTATTTTAAGATAGGTTGCAACTTTTGCCCTAGGCAACAAGTACACGACTATATCACCTTCCTTACCTTGTTCCTTTTGTTTAGCCCTTTCGGCACTTGTTTGTTTGCACTTGCACTATAGAACCCCCTTTAGGCATCCCCCTCCTCTATGCTACTTCTCCCTCTCATCTCTCTCATCAACTGAAGGCTAGCAAGACAAGATGCACCAAGAATTCCACCTCGGTAGCCAACTAGCAATGAAGACTTTTTGCTACAATCTCCACGACCGAGTGCTACCCTATAGAGTTGTGTTTAACCCTCCAGACTAGAAACCCATTCCTAGAACCTTTGAGACTTCACAAGATACCCCAGCTCGAATCCTTAACCATGTGCTTAACCCAAAAAATTGCAAGAGAACCAGTTAAGCCCCCGTAACCTTGCTTATCACTGGGTTCAATATGGAACTAGTGGACATAGTAAACTAGCACATTACGATCCTAATATAGCACGAGAATTGACAATGCCATAGGGAAGACCAATTTGAGGATATAGGAACAGAGGACAAATGACTTGATGAGTTTATATCAGTGACCTTGAGGAATTATTTGAGACTCTTCGGAGGATTATAAGGATTTCATGTTGGTAGATGAACTTGGTGGGATCATGATTATAGAGTAGCATAGCTTTCATTACCCCTGAGTAAATTGAATTTAATAGGAAAATTATGATCGCAAACTGAAATTCCTGGAAGTATAAGGTTTTGACTTAGCCAGGGGATATTGATAGGAGATAGTTGATATTACGATAATGACTTGGGGGAAAGTGTGGAAATTCTCGTTGGACACAAGATTTGGATTTAAATAGGTGATCCTAGTTGAGTATAGATGCTGAGTAAGTCTACATGGTTCGGAGTAAATTGTAATTAGACCGATAATCTTGATCGTGATACCATGTTTCTCGGTGGACAATAAACTAGGATAATGGATTAATTGTTGGAGTTGATATAAACTTGACCTTGGAGGTTACTTGACCATGATAATGGAAATTGGTGGACTGACTATAGTAGAGATAGCCTTTTCAAGTATTTGGGGATTATAAGGACTTTAGAAGATCATGTGGAACACCATAAACATTGGATTTGTAGAATTAATGGATTGTGTAGTGATTGATGGAAGTTAATGGGCTGCTGGAGTTGATTCATAGGAAGGAAACAAGATCTTGGAGTGGCTTACGACGTGTTTCCTTAGGATAGAGGTGCTTTATCTTAGACCTTGGAAGAATAGGCTGAGCACTTGGATTGTTACGTTCAAGCTTAGTAGCTTATATGTTCTACCCATGGATTTTTAGGGGCAGACATACATATGGGTTTGGGGATTGTAGACATATATGATTTTGTTAGACCTCCTCTCGAGATTCCTGAGGATATGAATCACATGAGTGATGATTGGAGTTGACCTATACAAAATGATACTATCAGTGATATGATGTGATTTGTTTAAAGGACTAGATAGCACAATTGGCATCTCAGAAACTGTGCTCAAGGATGGGATGATAAACATTCACTCGCACACTACAATCCTTGAAACCCTTACGCCCTACCAAGCCACAACATGGTCGGATTCTGACCTTGGGCTTTGGCTCTAGATCGATAAGACCTTGGCCAATGCTCAACCGTGACCATCACCAATGCCTCAGCCCACTTTACATACCCCATAGACTTCATGGAGTGCTTGGACAAGTTAGTTGTCATCTTTCTTTGATGACAAACTTGTCTACCAGAAGACGGAAGAAGAATCATTGAGCTGGTCAAGGAACATGTGAAGATCGTCATGTCTAGGAGGAAGAACTACACCAACCACCATCTTCAAGAAGTATACTTCTGCGTCGAGGACCATGTGGATCTGCAAGCCACTCCCCTCTAAGGAACCAAGCATTTCCATGCCAAGGGAACCCACACCAAGATTCATCAGCCCCCTTCGAGATCACTTCAAGACGAAGAGTAGATGGCTACCAGCTAGAGTTACCACCTGAGTTACCCATTGTGCACAACGCTTTCCATGCATCACAACCCCGGAAGTGTTTCGAACTTTCTAACTTGCCCGATCTCTATGAGGGCATTAACCACCGAGCCATCGACCCCTAGCCCAATCTAACCTACCGCAAGCTACCCATTAGCAACCTGGATCAAGAGGAGCATCATACATGAAGCCACAGCATCAAGTACTTCAAGCTCAATGGAGCACTACACGGAAGCAGAAGCAACATGAGGAATTGAAGACTACCCCAGATCCAAGTTTCTGTATACCTTTCCGCGCCTAGTTTGGGAATCTCAGGGACGAGATTCTTGTAAGGGGGGTAGGTCTGTCACACCCCGATTTTCATGCCACTACACTTAAGCTAACATTCATGATAAAATGTGGTTTGACAAAAACTTTTGAGTGTTTTGGACCTTGCCTTGATTGGTTTTTGTCTGCTGTTTGCAAGTGCTCTAAAAATCAAATAAATCCTCCAACTCCTATACTTCATCTCCTTGCTCCAAACTATTTAACCAATGATCATGCCATGTGTATAGGACATAAAAATAATTTATTACAAAAATAATTTGGCCAAATAGTATTTTCAAAAATTAGTTTTCCAAAAACCCCTGAATTGAGGTTTGCACTGCAAGTACTTAATTAAGGGCAGTAAAAATCTTTCCAAAAATATATTTGACTCCTATTAGATATAGGAGACCCAGAAACCACAAAAATATAATTTTAAAAGTTATTTTACTATTTTATTTAAAGGCTTTTTCTTTAGGCCAGAAATGGTCTTTAATAGGTTAAAACTATTTTAATGCCTTAGAAATATTTGTGAAAAATTAGGAAAACTCAATGGCCATATATTGTCCATATACGAGAGTTTCAACACATGGTCATGTTCAAAATATTGGTCAAACACCTCAAAAACCCTTTCTGGATATTTCAAGCTTTTGAAATATTTACAAAGGAAATATTCTCCAAAAATACCAAGAAAATTCTATCATGTCACATATGACATGATTGATGATCTTGACAAGTATCATGTCATGGAGAATAGGATAACCCCATGAAATCCCCTCAAGACCATTTCTGTCCATTTTGAAGTTTGAGCAACTTTACATTGCCAAAAATGTCCAAATATTCTCAAACCTAGTGAACATTCTCAAATGGTCTAATCACTCATCTAGACCAAATGGCACAAGTTGGAGAAAATGTTATATTGATCAAAGTGCCCCAAAACCCTTCCTGTCCAGAACCAAATTTGAACAACTCTACATTGGCAAATTTCTCCTTTTGATCTCAACTTTTGTGGACATGTTAAGAACCTCAAATTATGACACTACACCAAGTGGTGCATCAAGGAGAATAGATTTGCATGGCTAAATCTTGGAAAGTCCATTTCTGTTGATTTCTAGGGTTTACCAAAGTTGCATTGTCAACTTTCTTCAAATGAGCTCCAACTTGGTGATAAACCTCATTTTTATATGACACTTGATCCTGTTAATCTTCATATCATTTGGAATCAGTGTGCTTGCCCAAACCACCAACAAACACCTTCTGCCATTTTTCTAAAAACACCAATTTGGCCACTTCCACTGATCTCCATGAGCTCTCCTTTTTACCACAACCCCTCTTAGTCCCCCTCTACCTCTGGTGTGCTTCCCTGCCTGAGAGGCAATGATGAAGGGGGGCAGGGATCCACCTTTCTTCTCTGGACAACACCATTTCCACTCTCTCTCAACTCCCTCTCCCCTCCAGTGGATCCCCAGGTCATCCAATGCCATTGCCACATTGTTTACTCCCCACTGCCGCTGCCAGATGCAAGTGGACATGGCAGAGCGCGCAAAACACGCTCATGCCGGCCAAAAGCCTGCTCTGGAGCGCGCTACAGTGGTGGCCGAGCCTTGCCGCCGCACTCCCGTCCACCTCGGGCCTCCCCTCGCGCCAGTCGAGGTGCCTCGAAGTTCGCAACACGCCAACGTGCAGGCCCCCTCGTCTCTCCCTCTCTCTCTACTCTTTTGGCTCTCTCTCCCTCTCGTGCACCCTCTGGACCAAGCCATCCCTCTTCTCATGCCCTCCTTGCATCTCCATGGCCGGAGCAATGCCGCCGGCCTCCGCCTAAATTCACGTCACTGAGAGCCCCTCCTCCCCACCTCTTTGTTCCAGAGCAGCACAAGCACCACCGCCAACTCTCCACGCGCCCCATTTTCTCCTTCCAGTGCTCGCCTTGCCGTGCCCAAACCTCGCCCGAAGCCCAGTCCGCCGACATCAAGGCCACCATTGTCTCAGTCCTCCCTAGCCTACGTGAGACCCATGGATGGGTGCGGCTCGGCCTCTCGAGTCCGTCGGTATGCCGAATGTTGCCGGGCACAGCCGGAGTCACAGGGAAGAGTGTCGGTGCCGCTCTGCCTTGCTCCCTGTGTCTCTCGTCGCGCCGCGCGGGAGGTTGGAGATGGACCTGCAGGCGGGCCCCGCTCGTCAGTGGCCCAGCCTCCAGGCCACGCTGGCAAGTGGAGACGGGCCGGGAGAAATCCACCTCCGACATGGCCCTTGCGCGCGTGCGGCTGAGCCGCTGGGCCGGCCCAGTGGCGCCCTGCTGCTAAACCTCGCCCAGTGCACGCCGCCGCCGCCCAAATCCAGCCCATTTGGGTAAAAACCTTTTCCTTTTTCTTTTCTGTACAGTTTGTAAAATCCATAAACAATCCAAATTAACTCCAAATTGGGTGGTTCAAATTTCTAGTAGTTCCTAAAATCATTCCCTATCACATGGTGCTATTTGCACATTTTTCCAGAATCATTTCCTTCACAAATATTTATCAAATCCTGTTTTTCCATTTCTGTGATGAACTTTAGAAAATCATAGAGAGCTCGTACTTGATCCAAATGCCATGATTCAAATTCCTAGGTGCTTCTATGCTCATGACTTAGTTTATGAACATTTCTCTTAATACTTTCTGTACAACCTCAAATAATGAGCCATTTCTTCATATTTGTCAACTTTGCAAATTTATAGGAAAATCATTTGAACTCCAAATCCAGTGAAACCAAATCCTAGATGCTTCTAAAATCATCCTTTGTTAAATGGGTTCCTTTGCTCATTTTTCAAAAATATATTTCTATACACTTCTTGCAAATCTATAAACACCTTGAGTCCATCATATCAAAATGTTTAGAAGTATCCACTGACCCAATTCCAATGAAACCACTCTAGTTATTTTTCATATAACCAGAGATGTCCTAGAAAAATCAAATTAATATTTTTAGAGCACTTTTATTTTCTGCCTTGTTGCGTTGCTTACTATGATTGTTTTCGACGTTAGTTGACGAAGTAGATGAAATACTCAAAGATGGACCTGAAGGCTTGAAGACTCTAATGAACCAGGCAAGCAGCCCTTTGACCATGTCTATGAAACCCTTTTTATGCATGTCATATAGCACCATATTGTTGTTGCGACGGAATCATGATGAGGTGGTAACCACTTTGATGGTTTGCCACGGTACTTCCTCATTGATACTTGCATTATGCATGACCCTACCTTCTTATGAGGGTTATGCCGGTGGGGGTAGATAGGATGCTAAAGTAGTGCTATGCAAAAAGGGACGGGGATATGCATGGTGATGGAGACAAAGTATTTTCAAAAGACTTCTCGAAAACCCCATCGGGTGCCACTTATGCCCGGGGGAGATGATGAGTTGGGTAGCCACTTGATGACGAAGTGGTGTACCGAGGCAAGTGTGTGTACTTTTCAAAATGGATTGGTTTAAGTTGCGACCGTTATTCCAACCTTACATGCGCAACCACTCTACCCTTGTATGGGAAAGGTCATTATTGATTACCTAGGCCGATACTAGCTTGGAGCCCGCATTACTAGTGACGGGGGAGAGTTGGTGCTCTCTCTCGGGACGGGGTCGTGCCAGGTAGGGCGGCCATGACTATTTTCACAGGGCACGGGATACACCGTTGTGTCCCCTCGCGGATGTTACGATCTCGAGTGAGTCTCATATGATGTACATTGTGAGGATACGGAACAACGAGTGGACTCTCTGTTAGTGTCGTCTAGAGAAAGATAGTGAGCAGGTGCTTACCCCGGGTACTTGAGGTACCGCGGGTCGTGGATGACATGAAAGTTCCCCGGATCTTGTGGGTAAAGTGTCAAACTATTTGAATAGCCGTGTCCACGGTCAAGGACAGTTGGGTAACCGCTCTTGGGCTACGTCCACATGTTTACAAACCAGTGTGTGTGTTTGGATAAGTGGGAAGATCTACTTGGGTCAAGTCAAAGGACTTGACATGATTGAGTTGGGTTGATGCCCACTCTATTTATGTTGATATCTGTAACCTATCCTCATGGTTACTTGAATTCTCCTAATGCATGTCTTACAAGTTGTTGAAGATGTCATTGCACTCAAAACTAGCTTTCTGCAAAAATTTACCTATATCATGCAATGTTGTATCTTGAACCAAAACATGGGTTGCTTGCGAGTACATTCAAAGTACTCATTGGCTTGCCACTGGTTATTTTATTGGCCAGGCATGAAAGAACAAGATATAATGAAGAGTACCTTGGTGACGAACATGCGAGCTAGGACGCTTCCCAGTCAGAATGCCTGTAGGGTTAAGGCAGATGGCATGGGTCCAAGTTGTTATTGAAGATTTCCGCTGGGATGATACACTCAAGACTTGACCATAATGGTCCTACTTGTGCAAAATGGTATGTATGGATGTAAGACTCTTGTTATTCAGCTTCTGTGTGTTCAGTGAGCATTGATCTCTGGGATCACTGTACACGTGCATTCGGTGATCTCGACTTATGAGTCGGGGTCCCCACAGTTTCTCTATTTGAATAAGATCTACAAGAATGATTGTTGTGAAGTCAAAGCATTTGAATTCATTTCTCTGGTTTATTAAGATCTACAATCATCATTATTGTCAAGTTAAACCATCGTTTGTGTATTATCTTCATAGCACACAACATGATTAGTCTCGAGTTAAATATGAACTATGTGTACTATATGAACTCGAACTAGATTTTTTGAATCAACTTTATGTTGATTTCAAATCACATTACATTTCTAGCTCTAGCTAGATCTTCATAATCTAAACCATGTCTCATATGTATAATGTGTTTATCACATTATGTATGGTGCCCCGCCCCCTACGCCTACAAGTATTTAGATGTGAGTTGTAAACACCACATATTTCCACAAATTCAAATAAAATGTGAGAATGTTCGATATATAGTATTGTTTAGATTGTTCGATATTTAGTTGTAAGCTGCAAACGCCACACATTATCACAAATTCAAATAAAATGTGAGATTGTTTGATGTATAGTATGGTTTAGATTGTTCGACATTTAGCTGTCAGTTGCAAACGCCATGCATTATCACATTATGGTATAACATGTGCACAACACGTGTATCACCGCCATATTCATGCATGCATATGTTTAGAACACTATGATGTCCTATTCAAATATATGAATTCGCTTTCATATCAAATTATGATCTTTGTTAGTCTCTTACACCCACACAATCCTCTAACCTTTGTAGCTACCACTAACTTTCTCTCGTGCATGCACACGCCCTCCTCGCCCTCCCCCTCCCTCGGCATTATATCCACCGGGCACATTCATTTTTTTTCTTTAGGTCGTTCTCCCAGAGTCTCCACAACTCCTTTCTGACACACACCGATCGATAAACCTCTCCAGCGATGCCTGCCTACAACATACACATGCACCATCAATCTCCTCCCTTATGTGTCCATGCCTCGTGTCTCTCATATGGTCACACGCACGTGTAAACTCTCGCCCCTCTTTTCATCGATCTCACAACCGCACACTCCTCCCCCTATCTAGCTAGTAGCTGGGCCTCTCGCACCACCTCCTAGCTCCATTCTCTCTGTCTATCCGTCTCGCTGGGCCTTATTTGCCTCTAACAAATGGACGTACACCGACCGATCTCCCGCTATACATATAGCTAGCTAGGTCCTTATGACTCGTTTTTACCCACGCGTCGATCGATCTAACTCATTAGTTATGTCGCTCCCTTCCTCCGATAAACAACAATTGATCTACCGATCTAGTTAGGTTTGCTTACCAAACACATGGTTCCCCTTCATCATCCATTGATGCATCCCGACAGATCTATCACGCACAGGCACACACAGAAACACATCCCCACTCTTATTGATAACATTGCAGTTCCACCCTTAGTTTGTCTAGTAGGCCTCTCCCACTATCTCCGAGAAGCAACTCCATCACCCATCCAGCACTCTACCCCTCTCCCTCCCTCTCTCTCCTCTCTCTCTCTGTCCCATCATATTTCCCGTCCTTTAGTTATGTATGGATATCGACCGATCTCCCTTAAGACATAGCTAGGTCTCTCCTTCTCAACACATATACGAGTCGTTCTACCTCTATAGTTAGGCCTCTGCCTACCCCTCCCCCACCCCCTCCCCCCCACACCACCGATACATCGAGCGCTCTAGTCATGTCTCCCTGCCACACACAAAATTGACATGTGCCCTCTAACGTTCCGGTAGGTCAGTCGCCCTATATCTTTGACTTGCACACACACACACACACAATTTCAATGGCTCTCTTCATCGATCTCGCACCCACCCACTTGATCCTCTCTTCGACTCTATCGATATCTATGACCCCTTCCTCTCTTCTTGTGGATTGCCTGACCCTCTATATATGATATGGATAGGCCTCCATTTCACACACATTGCATGCAAAATTTTGTTTGAGATGTCATTGACACATATTCCCAAAAATACATTCACGAAATCAACCCCCACCCCACCCCAACACCCCCACCCCAAAACAAATAACACTCACGAACATGGTTTGTATCTCTCACACACACCCACGTAGGTGGGGGACGTGCACGAAGAGAAGAGGTGCATGCACGGCGCACGTACTCCCGTCTCTTTCCCAACCACACCCGCGCGGGTACACGGTGGAGCTCATTTATGTACGAAAAAGGCAGCCCACGTGGTAATTTGGCACATGTACTGGTTGTCCACTTGGTGGAGGGAGGATCGTCTACCACGGGTGAACAAACAAATTGCGACTTGACGCGTTATGTTAAAAAAAGAGGCAAACCATGTGGGGCCTACCTTAGAGGCAAGGCTCTATACACTGGAGTACTTTTGATGTGTCCCGTCAACTCGCAGAACAAGGAGAAGCTTGCTTAGTACACCGTCCCCCCCCCCCCCCGCCCACGGGCGCAGTGGCTCGTAGGATGAGGTGAAGCTTGCTTAGTACTGTCCGCCTTACGCCAGCTCCCTCGCCCATGCGCGCGGTGGCTCGCAGGACGAGGAGAAAAATTTACTACTCCCTCCATTTACTCCTCGTCCCTATTACCTTGGTTATAGAGATTATATCATATTGTTTGGAATATATATATATATGTCCTTTAGTAGATTTCAATATGAACTACTAGTACATAATCCAAACACTGATGTATATAGACGTATTTTAGAGTGTAGATTCACTCATTTCGCTCTGTATGTAGCATTCTCCCTCGCCCCTCGTCCCTCGCCCATGTGGTGGACGTGCAACAATTCATTCGGTCTCATATAGCCAAAACGATATATACTGCACTACCATTATTGCTCGACTTCCCGAAGAGGCGAAGAGCCAATCGCAAGGTTAATATTTTGGAGATGCCAATCGCAAGGTTATAGGAGAAAGAGTAGTAGGTGCTGCTTCATTTATAAATAAAGTTTTTTCTTCAGTGGCACGTATGCAATATGATAGGTTCATATGGAGAGAAAAGGAAACCGCTCCACTATATACATAGTCAAGACGGGCCAGCCTACACAGTTGCTTGCTGGGATTGCTCTCTTCACACTCTCTCACACAAAACGACTGTGGCTACATCTCTAACATCCCAGCGGATCACGTCCGCCGGGGGCAGGGGTGGATGCTTAGTGTAGATGCGTTCACCGTCGCCAACGGTGAAAACCCACTGTCGGCACATCTCGATCAGGGGTCCCCGCTGTTCTCTCTCACAAAGCCAACGTGGGCAGTTGCCGCCTCCCGTCGCCCTCCTCAAGGTTGAGCTACGTCCCTCTGGTACAACTCCCTTTACAGTCGGCTTGCACCACTGCTCCAGCTGCCCACATCACTCCATGTGGATATTTCTCTACTTCTTTGCCCCACACATACCTCTACTGGCTTCTACGTACTGTATTTTTGATAAGTTTATGTCTCATCAACTAGGCCCAGTAATCTTATTCTAATCATGCTTCTTCAATTTCTTTGCCATAGGGATGCTCATCTCGATTTTGGTGAAACTGCACAAAATGATCCGATGGTCAAAAGGTTGCAAACTTCATTTCTTAGGAAGCTCGAACGTTGCCATCAAATTTGAAGTCTGGTTAGGCTTCGCGGTTCAAGGGCTAGGGACTGCATGGATCGTTTTTTTCTTTAGCTGCCTCTGTTCCAAAATAAGTGTCAACTTTAGTAGTAGTACAACTTTGTACTAAAGTTTGCATAAAGTTGAGACACTTATTTTGGAACGGAGGGAGTACATATTTGCTATGATCTGTCAATCATTGAGATGCAATAGCATGCGTGTTAGTCTCCTTTGTATTTGATGAAATGTTGCAACGGGCAGCCTTGGACGCAAGATACATGTAACAGAAGCTGGAAGCTTCATAGCATTGTACAAATTTATCTCGCTGATAAATTACAGTACGTACTATACTAGTACTTCCTCCATTCCTAAATATAAGTCTTTGTAGAGATTTCACCATGAACCACATGTGGATGTATATAGATGCATTTTAAGTGTAGATTCATTCATTTTGTTCCGTATGTAGTTCACCTAGTGGAATCTCTACAAAGACTTATCTACTAGTAATAGCTAGCCCCCACTACTAGGAATTCTCTATCCTCTCCTTGAGCCACATCATCAAAATTAATGCAGCCATTAGATGAACTAAATCAGTCCATAATAGCCGTCTGATCTAGACGTTGAGAGGCTCCGCACTAAGCCACATGCAGGCATGCAGAAATACCGTGGCATGCATGTGAGTGGGTTTTAAATCACATCAACATGTCTGCACGCAAGCATGCATCGGTAGCATGGATGTAAGTGAGCTTTTAAGTCCCATTAACATGTCAAAAGGAAAAATATAATCCTATTATGCAGTAGGAGTTGGCTGATCTTTTTTCCTTACGTGGGATGATCTAAATGATGATGGGAGTTTTTTTAGTTTGGATACCACATTTGTCATGTGGTTATAGAGTTTTTTTAGTTCTATTAAATCGATAATTTTACGCAGAGAGATATACGGCTGTTCCGCGGCAACGCGCGGGGACTCATCTAGTACTCCCTCCGTCCAAAAATACTTGTCAGAGAAATGAACGTATCTAGACATATGTTAGTTCTAGATACATCCATTTTTATTGGTTCCTTCGACAAGTAATTACGGATGGAGGGAGTATTTAGGAACAGAGGGAGTACTATGTAAAGAGTTAGGTGTTGCACGGTGTCCAGAAAATATGGTGATAGTGTTAGGTGGGCCATGTAATCACTGAGCATGTGTGTTTTCACTACTCTTGCACTCCTCCACTGTAAGAATGGAGAAAATTGTAATCTAGTAGTACCTCCTTTCGCCAAAAGCGTGGGACATCCAGCAGTCCTACCTCCTCAGTAACAAAGAGCAATGGGCCGGCAAATCACATAGACCCAGCAGTAAGTTGGACGGACGAAGCAACCATCACTCTTGCTCTAGTGAGAGGTCGCGTCCGCTCTGCTCGGGCATCAATGCGGCCCCGATTCTTCGGAGCGACGCTGACCGTTTTGGGCGGGAAGCGCGCGCGGGCGATGGAGGGGCTTTGGGTGGGCCAGGCTGGTCAGGAGCGGGCGTGGCAGCTGTCCGCCTGTCCCTATCGGACACGCTCGGAAACAAGAGGATGCACCAACTCTCGCGGCTAAAATCGTGCACTACACACTATCTCTCTGTAGGAGTAGGTCGACCTGTCGCTCTCTCTAACACACACATGCTGTTAAACACACACACGCGCGCGCGCGCGCGCACACACACGCACCTTGGTCCCGCTGCACCTTCTAACGTGACTTATTACACCTAGACGGAGGGAGTAGTAAGTACGAGATACGGTGGCACACTGACTTAGGTCGAATACAAGTGCCCAAAATTGTGTGCATGTTATAATAAGGATTCACTTAAAATAGTACATGAGCGAACAGAGGGATCAATTGGACAGTGTTCCCGAGAAGTAGCGAGATGTGTGAGGTAAGATACACCGCTGGCGCTTTAAATTTTCTTATTATTTTGTTTGTTTCACCCTCTGACTGGTGGGACCCAACATACTACATGGAGAGAGGCAAGGTGACTAAGGCTGCATTATTTCTGCACCACTATGGATAGTCTTACCACCAAAGCCAAATGACACGATTATGATTTAAATCCCAATGACTCCCACACACACACAAAAAAACACGGCATGCTTGTCACACGAATGCAGGAATGTATAAAAGGTTATTTTTCCTCTTGTTGACCATAATGGGAGGGTTGTGTAGCTAGTTAGCATGTTCGCTCATCAAACTTGAGGTCTCGGGTTCGATAACTACACTTGAGCATAATTTGTGCCAGGAGGATTCTTTGACTAGTCAAAATGGATGTATACGGAGCTATACGATCTCGTAGTGACCGTATAATCACCTCATCACGTATAAGCTGCAACCTCGGCACTTGTTTTCTAGGGTTTGCACGCTTCACACTCTCTCTCCAGTATATATATACACGCTGGAGCCTCAGCGCTTGCAGTTGCTCTCTTCACACTTTCTCACCCTCTCCAGATCTAAACAAGACTTCGTTGGCCTCTCTCTCCCCTCACTGCTGCTCAAAGAGCCGGCAAGATCCGTCCGCCGGGAAGGGAAGGAGGCTTAACGCTGTCGCCATCAGCGAGGGAGAGAATCCACTACCGGCGTAGCTGTTCACTTTCACCCAGCGGCGGCGCGGGAGGGCCTCCGACCCCTTCTTCTTCGCCGCCATCTCGTCGCCCACCGAACCACGCCCCAAGAACCTTAAGGTATAATTTACTTATTCCACATGCATTGCTCTAGCTACATCTATACCATGAATCTAGGACGTGGTTCAAAGAGGAAAGGAGTGGGGAAAGTAGTGGGAAAAGTTGTATAGCATGAATCTAGGATGTGGTTCAAAGAGGAAAGGAAGGGGGAAAGTTGTATAGCATGAATCTAGGACGTGGTTCAAAGAGGAAAGGAATGGGGGAAAGTAGTGGGGAAAGTTGTATCACATAAATCTAGGACATGGTTCAAAGAGGAAAGGAAGGGGTGAAAGTACTAGTACAGACTGGCTATCCAGCACCTATGTTGGTCGAAAAGGGAAAACAATGACAAACACAGTATGCACATATGTAACGAACTGATCTTTTGTTTTGGGGGACAAGGCTGTAGAGTTTGAGCAGGACTAGATTTGATGCGCTCACATAGGGAAAGGTGTCTAAAGATAACAAAACTGGGACCAACACAAATATGCTCCTTGGTTGTTTGTTCTTTGTTACAACAGACTATGCATGACCACAGTACATTGGTAGATGCACATGGTGCTGGTGCGTCCACTGTCCCGTGCAACTCTTTAGCTGTTGTTAATCTAAGGCCCTGTTTGGTTAAAAACTCCCTAGTCCCTACCTGCTTGGTTCCAGGGACTAAAAATGGACTGGAGGTTATTAAATGACATGCTAAAAGACCATGTTACCCCTAGTAATGAACTAATAGAGACAAGGTGTGATGCGTCGCAGGGGCAACTGTTGGAAAAAGTCCCAAAAAGACTACCTCGGGGTCTTCTTTCTTTAGTCCCAAATGGCCACTTTTATTCCCTAAAAGTCCCTCCTATTTGGTTTAGATGGGACTGACACAGAGTTTTTTTAGTCCCTACACCAAAATGTCCGTGTAAACAAACACCCTCTAATAATGTCGCTGGAAAATTGTTGAAATGCCACAATTAAAAGCAAATTACATGTGTAACAAATTTTATTGTTAATATAATCTCTATGTTAATATTATTCAATGCCATTGTTTGAGAAATTCTACTGTCTTGCTTTCTTTCCCATTTAGATAAGGTAGATGCTTCTTTTTTTGGCTTCTGTGTCATCCACCGTTATTGACCACTAGTTGTTTCCTTTGCACCTCTGTGTAAACAGGGTTATCTACTTCACCTCGTTGCCATTGTGACCTTTTGTTACACTGCACAAAACACTTATGTTATAAGAGTGTTTTGTGTAGTTCAACCAAAATGTCACACCGACAACGTTGCTTGATTGCTTGATCTCAGTGGAACTACACAAGAGGAGATCTTACTTCCTATCCGTGTTGGCAAATTTGGTTCAGATCTTATTCTTGTGAGTTGTTTGGATTCCGCATCATGAGAGGTCAGTACTAGCCTTCTTTCACATGATTCTCAGTGTGCTTTCATATGTTCTGCTACTTGTACGGTAATGTTGCTTGATTTTAGTGAACTGCACAAATGGAGACAAGACTTCCAATCTGTATGTGCACCGTAATATCCCATTGAGGTAAGATAAGGATATTTCACAATTGTTGGCCTATATTTTGCCACTTTCATCAGAATATTAATGTCATTGTTTAGTGCTATACTTGTGCTCCCTAATTGACATGCCAAATCTTACATTGAAGGCGAAGCTTGTCTGTTATTGAACCAAGTGATGAAGGCGAAGAACGAGTGGAAGAAACACAAAAATCAACTCCCGGTGCTGTAATGAAGCACTAGAACTGTGATGACACAAGTAATGATATAGTTTTGCATCTTAATTTATTGATATGGCTGGAACGAGCAATTGTTTTTCCACTTATTTGATGCCACTCTTAATGTAATACGTAATTATCTCTACTTGTGCAAACAGGGATCTTCTTTGAAGATACCATATATTTTTAGTGGAACTGCACAAGAAGATGTTGGAAACATTAAACTAACCGAGGAGTATATAGTAAGCATGGCCACCACAGTAGATAGCAATAGATGGTTCCGGAGAAGTGCCTCATCTCTATGCTCTACACAATAAGCCTCCTGACAAAGGTTGGTACTCGCCCACTAATTTCATCCATATGATTGAGCTTTGTCATCTCTATTGGTGTTGAGCTCCTGTTTAGATACTGTCATGAAAAAGTGGTATTGTCCTTGAGAAGTGCTTCATATGTGTTATTTTAAATATTTCCTTTCCTTTTTTTCGAGCAAACAGGGATGCTAGCATTTAGTTGTCCTCTTGTCTTTGCACAACAGGGTCATCTTCCTCTGAAGAAGAATATGGACTACGTGAAGTGACTAGTGCCGATTATGCCAGGATGAAGAAGCCATGTCTATCTTCTCATCAGAAGGAGCAGTTGAAGGATGGTTACATTACTCCCCACAAGACCAAACTAACTTCAGCTCAGAAGGACTGACAACTCTCCATTTTTTGCTATCATGCGCGAGTACAATGTTGTTCTAGGATTCTTTTTGGTGAGTTCCATGTTTCTAAAAGTGTGCTCTACATGGACCATGTAGGTGCCTATTTAAACTGTCAATTCATAGTATAGTTTGCTTTATACTAATCACTTTTTTTGTATTTGTGCAAACAAGGGTGCTCATCTTGATTTCAATGGGAACTGCACAAAATGATCATGAATACACCGAATCATTCATTTCCACCACAAGAAAGGAGGTGCCGATAAGTTCAAGGAATTGCAACATATAATGGCGAAATCATACAAGCTACGCGTGAATTTGGTTGATTTTGGTGGAACTTGTCGGATATCGGGTTCCGGCAAAACCCTTAAGGTTCGAACTCTGGGGTGCGCATGAAGATCTACTCCCTACCGATCCATGTCCCAATGCTTTGTCATGAATCTAAGCTACATGATGCACAACACAAGGGACACAAGGTTTATACTGGTTCGGGCCACCATTGTGGTGTAATACCCTAATCCAGTGTGTGGTGGTGGATTGCCTCTGGGCTGATGATGAACAGTATAGAGGTAGAACTGCCTCGCGAGGGGTGTTCTTGTGGTGGTGTGCTTGGAGAGGAATGGCTCCGTCTCTGCTGGCTCTAGTTGAGATCTTGATATCTTCCTACTATGGTGGCTAGCTCTGTATATAGAGGCCCTAGTCCTCTTCCCAAATATTGAGCGGGAAGGGAGCCAACAACAGCCATTTTGAAGGGGGCAGCTAGTACAAGTTATCCTGACTAAAGTTGGTCTTCGACTGCCAATGGCACTGGCAATGACGCCGTCTTGGGCTCCACGGTGACCTCCGTCCTGCTGCACTACTGGTCTTGGTCTCGTTGCATAGATATGGTAACCATTGCCTGATGCCTCGGTACTCCGCGCTTATGCTTGCTCCCTTTGCACCAAAGAGGAAACGAGGACACTACACCAGCTGGCGCCCGCCTGGTCTCGATCGTCATGGATTGCGTCACGAGCACCTCGCGAGGTACTCTTTGCCTTGATCTCTCCGCCTCCTCGTGAGCCTGCCTGGTGAGGCCACCCCTGAGGAAGCTTTGTGTCATCCGCCCTGTGAGGCTTGGCCCCTCGCGAGGGTCTTGAGCTTGGGTTGATGAAGACGGACCGTGCTGGGCCACCCCTTGAGCCACGCCGCAGGCCATAGGCAGGCAAGTCTGGGGACCCCCGTTCCCAGAACGCCGACAGTAGCCCCTGGGCCCAAGGCGCGATCGGACTTAGCTTAGAAGTAAAGCGCAAGGGCAAGTACGGAGCGCCGCGAGCCCCAACAGCCTGCGGCCTTGGTCACCACATGGCGGTTGATTGGACATGGGCGCCTCCACTTCCCCATGCTGCCTCGGCAACTGCCCGACTGACAAAAGGCTGGCCTGGGTTAGGCTTACCTTCATTGCTCTCCTTCGCCTTGCTCCTGATCCCATTTCTTGCTCTCGCTCTCTTGCTTCCGAAATCTCCAGATCTGCTTCATTTTTCCTCCTCCAGTGAGCGATGGCATCATGCAAGGCCGTAGCAGAGGCTTCACCAGCTTGGTACTCGCCAGCCATGGATCCTCCCAACATGATGGAGAAGAATCTCACCTTCACGCGGCAGATGACGGCGGTGCAAGGCAACAAGATGGGGGAGACTGCGCTCCGACCCAGCTCCACCCACCCGGAGGCCAAGGGGAGTACCTTCTACCCCTTCTTCATGAGCACAGTCATCACCGGCCTGGTGCCTCCATTCTCCAAGTTCTTCTATGTTGTCCTCCGCAACTACAAGCTGCAGGCTCTGCATCTCCATCCCAACTCTGTTGTCCTCCTATCGATTTTCGCTTACTACTGTGAGGCACACGTCGGGGTGATGCCTTCCGTGGTCTTGATGCGCCACTTCTTCTCCCTCCGAGTCACCAACTTCCATACCTCGGCGTGCGCCGGCTTTGTCGCATACTCCAAAGCCAACGTGATCTCGAAGGCCGGGAAGAAGACCGATGGATTCCGGAGCAAGTGGGTCATGCTGGATGTTGAATGCATCCACTCTTGGTTGGTGCTGCCCATAGAGCAACCCCAAGCTGATGAGGCGTGGTCCCGTGTGAAGCTTGATAACCGTCGGGCGAAGCTGGTGCTGGAGAAGGTGAACGCCGACCTAAGGCCGGGCAACATGAAGGCGGCGAAGCTGACCGGGGCCATGCTCCTGAGGGAGTTCCTGGCGTATCGGGTGGCTCCACTTCAGGCGCACTCACGCCCGTTGTGGAGGCTTGGAGATGCGGACCACAATCTTCGCCTGAACTCTGAGGCCCTGGTTCATGAAGATCTGGCTGCAGCTCTCCGCTTCCTGGTTGGAGAGGACGTGGAAGGTCTGGAGGGCGCTCATGTCCCCTTGTCCCTCCGTGACGACTGGCAACTCGTGGTGGACGCCATGCCCACCTTCGATGGGAGTGGCCTGGTGTCGGAGGTGCCTCCTGAGGGCCAGGAGGCGGCGGCGCCGGTGGAGCTGTCCTCCGATGATTCCCACGGAGGAGAGGAGGAATAAGAGGAGCGCGACTCGGAGGAGACCACTGAGGGGACGGGGGAGACTTCCCCTTGGTGCAAGGCCAACATCCTCCGCACCCTACCGGACGACGACGAGGCCGATGCCAGGCAAGGGGGAGAGGACCCGCCCACGATCCCGAAGAAGGACAGGTCGGGGCTGATCTCCTGAGGGGTTACTCCGGCCCTGGCATTGCTCGAAGCTAGCTTCAACCCTTCTGGTGCGCACTCCTCTACCTCTGGACCTCCCGAGGCTGCGCCCCGCAAGAGGCTTTCGGGCTTTAAGCTTGGCAGGAGGCTGCCGGAACACGCCACGATTGACCAATAAGTATTCAAACTCTGCTTTGCTCTTGTCTTTGCTGTTAGGGCTTGACATCCTCCATCACTTGGGTAGGCTGCCACTTGTGGCGAAGAGACTGAAGGGGGACACGGTGGCTCTGCTTGGGGCAAGCTCACCCGTTGTGGCCGCGCCTTCGTTTGTGGGAAGGGGAGGCAGTGGAGCT
This sequence comes from Triticum aestivum, assembly GCF_018294505.1. NCBI lineage: Eukaryota > Viridiplantae > Streptophyta > Magnoliopsida > Poales > Poaceae > Triticum > Triticum aestivum. The sequence continues at coordinate 539,948,288 of NC_057801.1, forward strand.
TGCACCTCCCCTGCCCGGTCGTCCTCATGAGGCCAGGAGGAGCACCCTGGCGGGGTGCCAACCCCCGTGGCCACGCTGGCCCTGGAGCTGCCGGCGCTTGATGCTGTCGCTGAGGTTGCCAAGACTCGGGAGCTTCCAGTCTCCCAAGGCGTGATCATGCTGCCGTCTCCTCCTCCTGCTCCACTAGTTCCTGACTCCTCTACCTCCTCTACCGCTTTGGACCATGCCGCCACTGAGCTAGGCCGGCTGCGGGAAGACCTCAAGGGTGCTAACCCCCGCCTAGTAGCCGGGCGCCTGCAGCTGATCTCTGACTGGGTTAACTCTGAAACCTCCATCCGAGCGGCGCTGAGCCAAGCTGTGGCGGCCTCCGAGGAGGAGAAGCGAGTCGCCACCCAGGCTATAGCCACTCGCGACACGGCGTTGAAGGATGCTTCAATTGTCCAGGGTCGTTGCAAGGCGCTGGAGGACGAGCTGCAAGGCCTGCGCGATGAGCTTGCCAAGGAGGCTCGCGACTACCAGGCAAAGGAGGAAGAGATGAAGGCTCGGGACGCCGCCATCAGGGACCGCGACGCCGAACTGACCGCAGATCGCAACCGACTGAAAACTCTGGAGCAGAAACTGAAGGCGGAGAGGACTGAGCTGGACACCAAGGCGAAGGTCTTGGCCGAGGATCGCGTGGCATTTGCGGATTATGAGGAGAGATCTCGCAGGGCGCTGAAGTCGCTTTACGATGATGGTCTGGAGAAGTCGCTGGCCGGAGCCACGGATGGCCCCGCCAAGCTGCTTCCCTTCCTGGTCGAAGGGCTTGAGGAGCTCGTGACCAGCATCGTCCCCATGGCTGAGGTTGAAGCTCGCGTCCTTTCTTATGCGGCACTGGCCCGGGTCCTCAGCCACGTCTACCTTCCAACCCCAGTGCCAACCTTGACGATCTGCTGGAGCCCGTGGACGCCGAGCACTCAACCGTTGTTGCTGAAGCCGTGAAGGGCCGAGCGGAAGCCTTGCTGGCGAATTTCCGCACCTTCACCACTGCTCCCAAGGCAGGTGCTGCTGGTTCTGCGGCCTCAGGAGGTGGAGCTGACAAGCGCAACTACGCCATGGAGGTGGGGCTCCTGGCGAATGACGGCGCTGCTCAAGGGTGATCTCCTCGCGACTTCTTTCCGATTTAAACTCCTGCAACATGCACCATGCCTCGTGGAGGCATTTAAACTTGTGTTTGGTATCGTGAGAACAATTTATGGTTTGTAATATTTGCTTCTGAATTTGCGAGATTTTGCGGCTTCCTACATATTTGCTTTGTGTTCTACGTCGGCAGGGCCCAGCCCCGCGCATACCTCAGCCACTGTTAGCCCCGACGGGATCACAAGGATGGGACCAAGGAGTGAGGGGCTACGTGACAAGTTAGGCTCCTGAGTTGTGATGCTCAGGAGTCCCCCTTGACGCGCAAAAGCAAATAGGGAAGGGGGTGTAGGAGTGGATCTGTCGTTCTACGTCGGCAGGGCCCGGCCCCGCGCATACCTCAACAGCCATTAGCTAGGGGTGCAGAGTGGTGTCCCGCATAGACCCGCGAAAGTGCCTAATTAGTACAACTTTGCCTAACAGCAGCACAACCTAATTAGAACTAGCTTTTTCTAATTTATATACGGAGCGGGCCTGGTTTGGGCGCCGCCTTGCACCCCTACCGTTAGCCTTGCGGAACTAAGGAGTGAGGGGCTACGTGACCAGTTAGGCTCCTGAGTTGCAATGCTCAGGAGTCCCCCTTGACGCTCAAACGGTCTTCATACCTTGGCTCCGCTCGGGGAGAGGCGCGCGACGACTAGGTCTGAGGGACCTGGTTGGGTGGCGTACGCTCGGGCGTGACACGGGCGCAGCCCCCGTGTCCAGCCACCTCGCGTGGCGCTCCCGAGGGAAGGCGTTGCAATGAGGCCAGACACTGAGCTCTGGGCTCCCTGAGGTTGACACAGCCGTGGGCTGCCCTCAGTTGTTTATCACGAGCGCAGAGCATAGCGCTTCCGTATGTGTGCGAGCGTAGCCGCTCCACGGTAGTGTCGTCAGCCAGCACGGAGCATGGTGCTTCCACTGGTACGTGGGAGGGGGGCCCCTCCGGGAGGAGCCCCCGGGGCATGTACAACCCCGCCCTGACACGTGGCCGGCACGGTAGGGCTAGACAAGGTGTATCTGGGCACTCGTGAGCTAGCGAGGTACTCACAAGGCCCTACCTCAAGGCGGGTTGCGCCTAATCTTGAGCCTTGGGCGGCTGAGTGTTCCTGCAAGGTGGTTAGATACAAATGCTCTACATCCTCAGGTCCCGGCCCTCGAGCAAGCTCAGTCGCTGCTGGTATGCCAGGTCGCGATGCCATGGACAAGGCCAGGGGGTGAGGGCTGGAGGCCAGTAAGAGCCCCTGAGTCATGATGCTCAGTCCCCCCTTTAACGTGCAAGCGATTTGCATGAGGGAGAAAAAGGGGCCACGACATGCGGGAAATGATAATCATAGGCAGGTTAAGCATGAAGGCAAATTAGCTTAGATAACTGCAGGAAGGATACATGCCACTGGGTCAGGCCCAAGCGGCTTGGGGATGATGCAGCCCGAGGGGCGCCCCCAGCAAGGTAAACTAAAGACATAAGCAAAAGGGATACATGCCGCAGGGACAGACCCACGCGACCTGGGAATAATGCTGCCCTGCGGGCGCTCCCAGCTGAAATGAACTCGAAAGATGTCACCTGATACCATTGTAGAGCGGGTGTTGAGGTAGCTGACGATGCGCGGTGAAGAGGCTGATCCTCACGAGCTACAGGGGCCCTGAGCCTCGGGAGGCTCTGGGGGTCCGGGCGGTTCCTCGAGGACCATCTCCATCTCTGCCAAGATTGCATGGTGCCTGGCCTCCCGAGCTGCCAGAATGCTCCGCGTAAGACGCTGGTGAGCAGCAGTCGCGTTTGGCAGGCCGAAAGGCATGCGAACGTAGTTGTGCGGCGGACCCTCGCAATGTCCCATGCGCGAAGGCTAGAGGCGCTCCTGAGATGCGACTCGGCTGAGGCCTGGGTAGTCGATGCAGACGCGCAGCCCTCCATGCTCGCCTGGATGGGGAGCTATGCTGGGCAGGCAGCAATCACTGCGTGACTCTTGATTCTTGAAGCTCCTGAGTGGCCTTGGTGACAAACTCCTGAGGGTTGGGCCCTCCTTGCCCCGTGCCTTCCTGAGGGAAACGTGCCGCAAAGCACGCCTCCAAGTGGTGCCCGAGCGCCTCCCTCGTGATCCCGGCAAAGTCTAAGGCCCTCCAGGAGAGAGCCCCCGAGTCTTGCCCAAGGAGGGCGCCGAGTATGCCTTCCTATGCGATGGAGGGAGGCGCCCCTTGCACGGTCGCAGATCCTGACGCGGTGCCTCCGGAGATGCCTACCTCCTGAGGCCTTGAGCTGGGTGATGTCTTCTTCTTCTTGGGAACTGCCTCGGGAGGGTTCCCGCTCTTGCTATCTGGGTCCTCGACTGATGCAGCTTGGAAGGCATGCTCGAGGGAGCACACCGCATCCTTCTCTTTGCAGGAGGACTGTGATGATTCCGCCGCTTCCCGGCATCTTGAGGACATTGTAAACATGGTGAGTCACCGCCATGAACTTGGCCAGGGCTGGATACCTGAGGATGGCATTGTATGGCAAGCGAATGTGGCAACGTCGAAGTCGATGAGCTTGGTACGGTAGTTCTTGCGCTGTCCAAAAGTGACAGGGAGGCGAACTTGCCCTATCGGAGTGGTGGAGCCGTCAGTGACTCCTGAGAAAGGCTTGGTTGGCTGAAGTTGATCATAAGGCACTTGGAGGTTGTTGAATGTCTCGATGGACAGAACGTTGAGTCCTGCACCGCCATCGATGAGGGTCCTGGTAACTTGCACATTGCTGATGGCTGGGGAACAAAGCATTGGGAGGACGCCAGCTGTAGCCGCACACTTGAGCTGATCCGCTGAGCTGAACGTGATGGCGCACGTGGACTACCTGAGAGGGCGTGTGGCCTCGAGCTTGGGGAGGACTGTGTTCACCTCGCGAGCAAACTGCTTGAAGATGCATTGAGAGGCTGGGGCTTGGGCACTGCCGAAGATGCAAGCGATAGCGCGCGGCTCCTGGAAGCCCCCATCCCCCTCGTCCTGGGGGTGGTCGTCTTTCCTTGGCAGTGGTGGCAGAGGAGGAAGGCCTGCATTGCCCTAAGGGCGGTCCTCACGAGGCTGATCCTTCCAAGCCCCCTCGTCAGGCTGGTCCTGCCAGCGATCCTCGCGAGGGCGGTCACGCCACTCCTGGCGAGGGCCTCGGTCGTCCCATCTTCCTCCGGCTCTTCCTCCTCCTCGGCCGTAGCCCTGGTCGTTACGCTCGAGGCATCGACCGATGTGTCCTTCCCAAAACGGCTCTGAGCTCCTGGTATTCGTTGGTTTTGTGGGTGTAGAGGTTGTGGTAGGTGCAGAATCGGTTGCCTTTGGACGACTCCGGCTGGTCCCTACCGTGCTTCGTGTCTGGTTCTGCTGCGAGCACAGCTGCTGCTTTGCGCTTCACGTCCTTGGCCTTGGCTTTCTTCTCTTCTGGGTCAGCAGCTGGAAGCTCAAGGAGGGAGAGGCGCCCCTCCTCAACTCTTGTGCACTTGGTCGCCAGGTTGAACATCTCTAGGGATGTGCACAGATCCTCGTGGATAGTGAGCTCCTCCATCTTGACATCGTGGACGCCGTCAGAGAACGCTGAGATGATGGCCTCCTCGGTTACCTTGGGAATCTTGAGGCGAGCATTGTTGAAGCGCTGGATGTACTTCTGCAGGGTCTCTCCAGGCTACTACTTGATGCGGCGCAGGTCACCCACGACTGGAGGACGGTCGCGAGTGCCCTGGAAGTTGGCGATGAAGCGGGTGCGCATCTCATCCTAGGAGGAGATCAAGCCGGGAGGGAGGTTCAGGAGCCAGGTGCGGGCACCATCTTCTGCACCAGTTCGCCATGACCTTTTCATCTCTGTTGGCCACCTCGATGCCCAGCTCGTAGAGCTGCAGGAACTCTGCGGGGTCGGCGGTGCCATCGTAGCAAGGAGGCAGATCTGGCTTGAACTTGCCCGGCCAGGCAACACTGCGTAGCTCGGTGGTGAAGGCGCGGCAGCCTGCAGTGGCCATCGGAGCCCTTTGCAGACGTGGGGTTTGCTCTTGGAGATTCCTGTGCGCTGCCGCCAGGGGCAGCACAGGGTCTTGAGGTGTTGGCGCAGGTATGCGATCTTGACGTGCTGGAGCGGGGAGCACGCGAGCACCTTCTTGGGGCCGAGGGATTTCTTGGCAGCTCCTTTCTTGTCACGCGGGCACTGGACGTGGCGGGTCTCGTCCAGGGGCCGCACGCCTTGGAGCCAGGGCACCTTCTTGGGGAGGAGGTGGCGAAGGCACCTCCTGAGCTGCATCACCCACGCAGGACAGAGGGCGAGGCAGTGAGAGGGACGGTGCAGGAGAGCCCCCTGCGACGCGGACGAGCTCGGTGATGTGAGCGAGCCACTCCGCGTAGAGGTCGTCGACGGGGTGGTAGTGCTGGAGCTCACGTGCCAGGAGCAACGCGTCCTGCGCATCCGTGGGAGCGCAACGAGCGTGAGATGACGAACCAGCTGGAGTTAGTGACGGAGTGGCGGTGCGGCCTTCCCGCTGCACCGAGGGATGCAGCGACGATGCTTGCTGCTCGTTCCCCGTCGGGCTGGTGGCGGCGTTGGTGGCAGGCGACGGAGAACGACGGGGAGGCCCACCGATGGAGCCGTCTGGGCGACACGAGCGGCGAGAGCAGCCCGATGCTCGGTGCGAGCTCGGCGAGTGTCCGCCATGGATGCGACAGAACGATGGAACGCAGAACCGCAGAAAGAGGATTTCGGTGCACCCCTACCTGGCGCACCAAATGTCGGATATCGGGTTCCGGCAAAACCCTTAAGGTTCGAACTCTGGGGTGCGTGCGAAGATCTACTCCCTACCGATCCACGTCCCAACGCTTCACCGTGAATCTAAGCTACACGATGCACAACACAAGGGACACAAGGTTTATACTGGTTCAAGTCACCGTTGTGGTGTAATACCCTAATCCAGTGTGTGGTGGTGGATTGCCTCTGGGCTGATGATGAACAGTACAGAGGAAGAACAGCCTCGCGAGGGGTGTTCTTGTGGTGGTGTGCTTGGAGAGGAATGGCTCCGTCTCTGCTGGCTCTAGGTGAGATCTCGATATCTTCCTACTGTGGTGGCTAGCTCTATATAGAGAGGCCCTGGTCCTCTTCCCAAATATTGAGCGGGAAGGGAGCCAACAACGGCCATTTTGAAGGGGGACAACTAGTACAAGTTATCCTGACTAAAGCTGGTCTTCAACTGCCAAAGGCACTGGCGATGATGCCGTCTTGGGCTCGACGGTGACCTCCGTCCTGCCGCACTGCTGGTCTTGGTCTCGTTGCACAGATATGGTAACCTTTGCCAGATGCCTTGGTACTTCGCACCTGTGCTTGCTCCCTTTGCACCAAATAGGAAACGAGGACACTGCACAGGCTCGCGCCCGCCTGGCGCCTGCCTGGTCTCGATCGTCATGTCTTGCATCACGAGCATGTCACGAGGTACTCTTTACCTTGATCTCTCCGCCTCCTCGCGAGCCTGCCTAGTGAGGCCGCCCCTGAGGAAGCCTTGCGTCGTCCTCCCCGCAAGGCTTGGCCCCTTGCGAGGGTCTTGAGCTTGGGTTGATGAAGACGGGCCGTGCTGGGCCACCCCTTGAGCCACGCCACAGGCCGCAGGTAGGCAAGTCTGGGGACCCCCGTTCCCAGAACGCCGATAGAACTGCACAAAAAGAACAACTGGTTTATTTAGCATGAGGTGCCATGTCAATGTACGAACTGATGGCAAACCCTGCCCATTCCACAATCATAGGCATTTGATATTTTGGAATGGGACAACCTCGTCAAATTTTGCTCATTGATTTTAGCAAGACATGCGTTTGATATTTTCGAATGGGACGCCCTTTCCTGTCAGAAGCATCGATCAATTTTTTCTTTATTCTTTAGTTATGAAGTAAATATTGCCTACATGTGATTCGCTGAGATGCATAATCATTGATTGTTTTGAATGTTCTCTATGAATTGCCATCCCTATGTGTTTGATTGCAATGTACAGAAACGCTAAAAAGCTGCTCAAACTCTTTGTACTCCTTCTGTTCCTTTTTACTTCGCACATTGTGAAAGTGCATGCTTTTTTCTATAACATTGGTCAAAGTAGAGATACTTTGACTGCATACAAAACTTGTATGCAGACTAGAAAGGACCTGAGGGAGTACATGTGAAACTGCTGCAAATGAGGTGATCACCCTGGGAATAATGCTAGTACTTATGGTTTTGCATGTTCATCCAATGCTAGTGATACAGGAATTCGAACTAATCGAAATAAATTCATTCATACACGGTCGTATTTCATATAAACATGCCGGATTTCATTACATTTCATACATTCTTCAATTAAAAAGTGGTGCGCTGGAGATATAATTAATTGACCGAAGCTACCCACATGTGTCCCGCTGAGCCGAACAGAAGCTTCAGTGACTTAACTACAGGTGCAGTTGCATAACGGACATGTGGCCTGTTGGGCCCACGTGTCAGTCAGCCAACTGCACCAGCAGTTAAGTAGAAGCAACGTTCTTCTCCAACACAGCTCTCCGACTCCACGTCTCCGCCAAGAAGCTAACCGGCCGTCAATGGTTAACCCGCCTAGCTTGGCTTCAATCGGAGGGTAGCAGCGGTGGCCTTACTTGGACCCGAGCGGCGGCGACCTACCGTGTTCTACTCTTCCTCGTTTTCTGTGTGGCGCGGCCTCGTTGGTAGCGGGGCGGGGCCTCGGTGGAGTCGGCGATGTCCTCTGTCTCGTTGCCGGTGGGCGGCGCCTCAGCGGAGCGGTGGAAATCCTCCCCCTCGTTGCTGGCAGGGAGGGGCCTCTGCTGAGCCGGTGATGTCCTCTGCCTCGTTGTTGGCGCCGCAGGGCCTCGACGGAGCAGGGCCTCGTCGACGACAACGGAGCGGGCACTCGTCGGAGCCGGCATTCTCCTCTGCCTCGTCCTCGATCTCGCCAAACAGCGCCTTGCCCGCTTCATCGCCCTCTTTGTAGGCGGCCGCAGCCTCCGCCACCCGCATGCGGTACCACCAGCGCTCGAGGCAGCACTCGCGGGCGGAGCGGTACGAGTTGAGCAGCTCCTCCTTCTCCGCCTGCTCCGCAGCAATCTTCTCCTCCACCTGCAGGTGCTCCTAGAAGAGATGGTGGTTGTAGGCAGCGTCGGCCTGCGCCTCTTGGAACTGCTCCTCATGCATCTGCCTCACCGTGTCCATATATTGGGCACTGGCCTCGCCGATGGTCATGGTGCAATGCACCAGTGAGGATGGCGCGGAGGAGGGGGTTGGCGCCGGATCGTCGACTACCATGTTCTCCATTGGGACGTTGTCGTCCTCCGGTTGCCTACCGACCAGTCGGTCGGCAGCAATGGCTGCCATCTCCTTGTGGTCCATCGTCCGCCCGTCCCGAAGAGCGCTGGAGCGCGAGGATGCCATGGTGGATAGTAGTGGTGTGGAAAGGAGAAAGGGAACAAATGCAGATGACTGCGACTATGGCCCACGCAGCAGTTTATATAGCAATGGTGGGCGGCGGAGGGACGGACGTGTGGCGCTGGAGTAGCCGCCTCGGCAACCGCGTATCATTAATGTGGGCGGCATATGGACGGACGGACGACACTTGTGTCGTTTGAAGGCGGAGCAATCGCCTGCACCGGGAAGCGGGGCGGGCGCCGCTGACTGTTTCAGGCAGAAAGCGCGCGCGGGCGAGGAGGTGACTTTACTTGGAGAGGATGACAATGGGGACCCACCAGGGCCGTAGCCTCACGTACGCAAGTGCCTCCTTATTTTATATATATATATATAATTTTAAACTATAATTTTTTTGCTTCCTCCTGGTTTCTTGACATCACGGTCCCACACCATTGTCAACCTATGTAGTCAATAAATGAGAGAATTGCACAAGAAGCGGCCGACAGCTGGGACCAAGCAGCTCGAGCAGTATATGTGTTTTTGAGGTGTGAGCACTGCAGAGTTTTTCGATGTTTAGCCCAGATATTAATTTTTCTCCTCTGAACAACAATGAAAACATTGCTGCAGGTATTAACTGGGCGGACTGTGGCCCGTCTAGCCCAGGCCAGATATGCAGCTCAGATATTAATTTTTTTCAAGCTGAAAATGGCTAGCCCAGCTATACTTTTTTTAGGCGTACCCAGGCAAGGTCAAGTTGTTATTCTCCGCCCCGCTAGGCTGCAAAACTTTCCCAGGAGGGATGCATTAGGCTTATCAAGAAAATGGGCTTTAAGAAATAATAAATGGGATGTAATTATAAAAAATGGGTAGTAACTATAAAAAAAATGCACCAAACACGTAATTACTTTATAATATATTGTTTTTGGATATTGAAAATTTTAATTTCATTAATTGTTGCGAGCGCAATGTTTTGTTGGCTTTTTACATAACACAAATTTATATTGAAATTATATTTAATCTGACTAGAAATTTCGGGATAAAAATATTTCGGATCCCATCAAAATGTGGGAAATTTTATTGAATTCTGTTTTGAACGGTTGGTTGAAATGGGTTGTGCTTTTAACAAACTACAAATGGGCTGTAGTAAACTCCATTAGAATTCAAAAATGGGCTGCACATTCTTACAAATCTCAAATGGGCTATAAGTTCTCTGCCACACACTTCTGGCCTTACTATGTTGACGCGTCCCCTAAAAAAGAGAGTTGACGTGTATGGAAGGCTTTGTCAACTTATAGTCAACACACGGTTCTAGCAGCAGTGGCCGTTGGATGTCCATCCAACGGATGCCGTGCTTCTTCTTCAATCTCAGATATTCTAGCTTCACCCACCCAAAAATGATTCCTCCCCCTGACAACTGGGGCGCACCATTTTGGAAGCTGACCTGTGGGCCTACTAAGTTGACGCGTACCAAGGGCTTTGTCAACTTAGTCAATATAAATGATTCTAGCTGCAGTGACCATACGATGTCCATCCAAGGGCCGTCGTGCTTATTCAACCTCTGGTCTTCTTGCTCCAGCCGCCCAAAGCAGCACCGGTCGTGCTGCCTACTCCTACCTCACATGGCCGGCTTTGCTGCTACGGAGGCCTCACCGCCCCCTACTACTCCCACTACTGGCCAGGCCATCCCTCCACTCACCCACACCCCCTGTTATTCTGCGGCGATGGCAGCCTCACACCGCAGCCGAACCAGTGAACCCTCGTACTCCTCTCTGCGTGGGCATCCACTGCCGCGTCTTCCCGGCTCCGCGTCGTCCCCTTCCTAGGCCTCGCCGTCGTCCACCGCCGTGGTGCTCTCGGCATGGCGTGGTCAATGTGGTCAAGGTACGACTTCCATCGAACTTGGACTGTACGTGGAGAGGCTGACAGCTGGGTCCACGGCCGCAGCAAGTCAGTGCCTCCCTATTACGCAGGAAATAATGATTCCTCCACCTGACAGCAGGGACCCACCGGACGGGCCACCCTATTTCGTGAAAAAATGATTCACCCCCTGACTGTTGGGACCCACCAGCTACATCTTCGTATGCAAGGAAGTGCGCCCGGGCAACAAAAAAATTCGCCCCCCTGACTGATGGGACCCACCAGCTACATCTTCGCACGCAAGGAAGTGCCTGACAGTCGGGACCCACCTGGTTGAAGTGTACGTAGCATTGTCATTCTTGTCGCGAATGTGTACGTACATACTGGTCGATGTAGAGGCGCGCACGTGTCGATGTAGAGGCGCGCACGTGTCGTAGTAGAGGCGCGCACGTGTCGTAGTAGAGGCGTGCACGTAGCATGTAGAGATATGTAGAACGGCCAAGGTGCAAGAAAGAAAATATGGCCACGTACGTACATACGGGCGGGGTCTCGAACGCCTACTCGCGCATACGTACGGCCAGGGCTCTCGTACATGGCTGGGTCGGAACGGAGAAACAGCGTCGTCGTCGTGATCATGGGGAGCCAACCGGCTGGGTCAGAACAGAATGTGTTGTCGTATTCATCGGGAGGGCTTGGACGGAATAGGCGATGGAAACGAGGCCTGGTGTACCGCATAATGGAGGAAACGGCCTTGTGTTCGACCGGCCACGGTCGAAACGGGATCATGTTCATCGGAAGGGGTCTGGCGTACCACAAAACGGAGGAAATGGACTTGTGTTGGAGTGCTACGGTTGAAACGGGGTCCTGTTCATCAGGAGGGGTGTGGCATACCGCAAAACAGGACTCCACGGGATATTGTTCAACTCCACCGTCGACCTCCTCCAGCCTCCACAGGCTACTGTTCATCCACCATTGACCTCCTCCAGCCTCCACTTGCGACTGTTCATCCACGGGCTCCTGTTCATCCAGCCTCCAGCACGCGCTCCTCCACCGGCTACTGTTTAACCAGCCCTCTCCATGGGGTCCTGTTCAACCACCCTCCACGGGCTACTATCCATCCAATCCTCCACCGGCTACTGTTCAACCATCTCTCCATCAGCTACTGTTCATCCAGCCCTCCACGGGGTCCTGTTCATCCATGCCCAACCGACTCGATCGGTCGGGGTCCTGTTCATCCATCGGCAACACCACGGGGTCCTGTTCATCCAACCCCCCACCGGGAACTGTTCTTCCAACCCTCCCCCCCAACAACGCTCACTGTTCATCCAGAGGCAGCATCGATCGACTTCAGTTAGCAGCAGTAGTGAAGGAATCGCTCGGGTTCAGTAACACGTAGCCTGCAGTGCGATCGCTCGGGTTCGGTTAGAGCCCAATGCCTAGCACCCACGCGCGTGCGTGTACGAGAGAAACGCACATCGCTCGGCCCCGACCACCCACCGTAACTGGGAACTCCCCGATTTCCTCCCCTCGCTCCTACCACGGTTTTTTTCCATCATGCACGGCCCAAAGAATGTCATGCAGGTGCGTCTCCGGCCCGCCCAGGACGAAAAGCCCATTTTCTGTCATGATTTTTTGTCATAGAAGTAGGATCCCACCACATCTATGATGATACCGGGTTTTGTCACAATTATCGTCATAGAAGTGTCATAAGTATGAGAGAGAGAAAATTCGTTCGGCCCAAAATGCCATGGATGTGTCTTTTTTTGTAGTGGTGAGGAGAATACGATGGCCCTAGTGGCTTCTTAGGGAGCATTGTGCCTCCACACCGCTCCAATGGAGACGTACTTCCCCCAAAGGGAAGGAACTCCGGTAACACATCCTCGTCTCCATCGGTTCCACTTGTGGTTATCTCTTCCCTTTACTTTGGGCAAGTCATTATTGTGTTGCATCCTTTACTTGCACTTGTTGTTTTGTTATTACCATCGTATAGGTTGCTCACCTAGTTGCACATCTAGACAACCTATTTGTTGCTAAACCTAATTTGTTAAGAAAAGATAAAAATTGGTAGTTTCCTATTCATCCCCCCCCCTCTAGTTAACCATATTGATCCTTTCACTATTACGAGAACGTGCATCAACCCCTATGCATAGATTACCCCAATGTCACCTCGGGAATCTGTGAGTTGAGTGCCAAAACATATATCAAGTGAATCAAGATAATACCCCATTGTCACCACGGGTATTCGTATGCAACACATATATCAAGTGCTCTCAAATCCATAAAAATATTCAATCCGATAAAAATGAAATCTCAAAGGGAAAACTCAATTCATCACAACAAGATAGAGAGGGGGAAACATCATATGATAAACCTATATTAATAAAGCCCGCGATACATCAAGATCGTGCCATATCAAGAACACGGGAGAGATAGAGAGAGGGAGAGAGAGAGGTTAAACACATAGATACTAGTACAAACCCTCAGCCCCGAGGGTGGACTACTCCCTCCTCATCATGGTGGCCGCCGAGATGATGAATATGGCCTCCGGTGATGATTCCCCCCTTCGGCAGGGTGCCGGAATGGATCTAGATTGGTTTTTCATGGACATAGAGGCTTGCGGCGGCTGAACTTCTGATCTATCGACTCCCCTAGGACTTTTGGAATATTTGGCAATTTATAGGGCGAAGAGGCGGTGCGGGAGGCCACCGAGGTGGGCACAACCCAACTAGGCACGCCTTGGCCTCCAGGTGCACCCTGGTGAGTTGTGCTCCCCTTGGAGCCCCCCTCCGGTACTTCTTTGGCCCATCCTGGGTCTTCTGGTCCATAAAAATTCTCCAAAAAGTTTTGCTAGGTTTGGACTCCTTTTGATATTGATTTACTGCGAAGTAAAAAACAAGAAAAAATAGCAACTGGCACTAGGCACTATGTCAATAGGTTAGTCCCAAAAATGATATAAAGTTGCTATAAAATGATTGTAAATCATCCAAGAATGTTAATATAACAGCATGAATACTTCATAAATTATAGATACATTGGAGACGTATCATGCTACTTCACCTATCTTTATTACTGATAAGGATTATGAATTCTCTATGGGCCCAGAGTTAATTACTTTGGTTGAATCTGATCCTTTCCATGGTTATGAAACTGAAATTATTGTGGCACATCTTACTAAGTGAATTGATATAGCCACCCTATTTGCACGTGATAAGAAAATTTGATACTACTATATTCTCAAATTATTTATGTTATCATTAAAGGGTGATGCTAAGATTTGGTGCAATACACTTGCTCCTGGGTGTGTGCGTAGTCCCCAGGATATGATTTATTACTTCTCTGGAAAAAATTCTTGCTCATAATAAACAAGCTGCCTTACAGGAAATATTTAACTTTGTGCAAATTGAAGAAGAGAGTCTCCCACAAGCTTGGGGAAGGCTTCTCCAATTACTTAATGTTTTGCCTGATCATCCTCTTAAGAAAAACGAAATACTTCCTAGATAGTTGTGTTGGTTGTGTTTTCAGGGAACGAACTAATATATTGAAGAATTATGATGAATTGAGACTTCCTGAACCACCGCCTGAACCCACTCCGAAGAAGAGGGGTTTCTTATTTCTCAGTCCTGAAGATATGCAAGTGGCAAAGAAATGTATGAAGGAAAAAGGTATTAAAGCTGAAGATGTTAAGAACTTACCACCTATTGAAGAAATATATGGTCTTAACACACCACCACAGGTGGTGGAGGTAAATTCTCTTTTGATGTTTGATGAAGGTGACATCCCTTACAATAAAATCCTAGTCAATGCTTGTATGAATTTGACAATTACATTATAAAGCAAGATCATTTCAATGCCTATATTATGAAAAAAATAAAGTGATACTCTAATATGATTGCTCGCTTGAGTGACTTGTTATTTAGAATCACCAATGATGTTAGAGGAGTAGGAAAGCATGCTTCTATGGTTCAAACTCAATTAGAACAAGTTGCTAAATCTCAAAGTGAGTTACTCAATGAAATGAATAATAATACGAATGATCATGATATTAGAGTAATGACTAGAGGAGGTACAATGACTCAGGATCCACTTTATCCAGAAGGTCACCCTAAAATAATTGAAAAAGACTCACAAAGAATTAGTGTTGACGCACCTAGTCCATCTAAAAAAATGAAAAAGAAAAATGATAGGACTTTGCATACATCTAGTGAACCTGAGTGGAAAAACCTTCTGATAATGATAATGATGTTTCTATTTCTAATGTTGAGACTCAATCTGGTAATTGATGACTCACAAGTATTGGGGATCGCAACAGTTTTCAACGGTAGAGTATTCAACCCAAATTTATTGATTCGACAAAAGGGGAGCCAAAGATAATTCTCAAGTATTAGCAGTTGAGTTGTCAATTCAACCACACCTGGATAACTTAGTATCTGCAGCAAAGTATTTAGTAGAATAGTAGTATGGAAGTAACGGTAACAGTGGCAAAAGTAATAGTAGCAGTTTTGTAGTAATTGTAACAATAGCAACGGTAAAGTAAATACGCAAAGCACAAGATGTGAAAAGCTCATAGGCATTGGATCAGTGATGGATAATTATGTCAGATGCGATTCCTCATGTAATAGTTATAACATAGGGTGACACAGAACTAGCTCCAGTTCATCAATGTAATGTAGGCATGTATTCCGAATATAGTCATACGTGCTTATGGAAAAGAACTTGCATGACATCTTTTGTCCTACCCTCCCGTGGCATTGGGGTCCTTATGGAAACTAAGGGATATTAAGGCCTCCTTTTAATGTACCGGACCAAAGCATTAACACATAGTGAATACATGAAGTCCTCGGGCCCTCACCAAGAAGTATCCTGATTATTGTCACTTCGGGGTTGTCGGATCATAACACATAATAGGTGACCATAGACTTCCAAGATAGGATCAAGAACTCAAATATATTCATGAAAACATAATAGGTTCAGATCTGAAATCATGGCACTCGGGCCCTAGTGACAAGCATTAAGCATAGCAAAGTCATAGCAACATCAATCTCAGAACATAGTGGATACTAGGGATCAAACCCTAACAAAACTAACTTGATTACATGGTAAATCTCATCCAACCCAACACCGTCCAGCAAGCCTATGATGGAATTACTCATGCACGGCGGTGAGCATCATGAAATTGGTGGTGGAGGATGGTTGATGATGACGACGGCGACGAATCCCCCTCTTCGGAGCGCCGAATGGACTCCAGATTAGCCCTCCTAAGAGAGATTAGGGCTTGGCGGCGGCTCCGTATTGTAAAACGCGATGAAACTTTCTCTCTGATTTTTTTCTCCGCAAAAGCAAATATATGGAGTTGGAGTTGAGGTCGGTGGACGTCTAGGGGCCCACGAGGCTGGGGGCGTGCCCCCACCCTCATGAACAAGGTGTGGGCCCCTGGCGTTGATTCTTTCACCAATATTTTTTATTAATTCTGAAAAGTTGCTCCGTGGATTTTCATGTCATTCTGAGAACTTTTATTTCTGCACAAAAATAACACCATGGTTGTTCTGCTGAAAACAACATCTGTCCGGGTTAGTTCCATTCAAATCATGCAAGTTAGAGTCCAAAACAAGGGCAAAAGTGTTTGGAAAATTAGATACGACGGAGACGTATCAACTCCCCCAAGCTTAAACCTTTGCTTGTCCTCAAGAAATTCAGTTGACAAACTGAAAGTGATAAAGAAAAACTTTTACAAACTGTGTTTGCTCTTATTGTTGCAAATATGTAAAGCCACATTCAAGTTTTCAGCAAATATTATGAACTAACCATATTCACAATAACACTTAGGTCTCATGTTTACTCATATCAATGGCATAACCAACTAGCGAGCAACAATAATAAATCTCGGATGACAACACTTTCTCAAAACAATCGTAATATGATATAACAAGATGGTATCTCGCTAGCCCTTTCTGAGACCGCAAAACATAAATGCAGAGCACCTTTAAAGATCAAGGACTGACTAAACATTGTAATTCATGGTAAAAGAGATCCAATCATATTCATACCCAATATAAACTAATAGTAATGCATGCAAATGACAACGGTGCTCTCCAGCGGGTGCTTTTTAATAAGAGGGTGATGACTCAACGTAAAAGTAAATAGATAGGCCCTTCGCAGAGGGAAGCAGCGATTTGTAGAGGTGCCAGATCTCGATTCTGAAATAGAGATAAATAACATTTTGAGCGGTATACTTTCACTGTCAACATAACAACTGAGAGATCCTGATATCTTCCATGCTACACACATTATAGGCGGTTCCCAAACAGAATGGTAAAGTTTATACTCCCCCGCCACCAACAAGCATCAATCCATGGCTTGCCCGAAACAACGGGTGCCTCCAACTAGCAACAATCCTGGGGGAGTTTTGTTTGCAATTATTTTGATTTGATTTGAGCGTGTGACTGGGCATCCCGGTGACCAGCCATTTTCTCGTGAATGAGGAGCGGAGTCCACTCCTCTTGAGAATCACCCGCCTAACATGGAAGATACAGATAATCCTAGTTGATACATGAGCTGTTCGAGCATACAAAACAGAAATTCATTTGAAGGTTTGGAGTTTGGCTCATACAAACTTGGAACGGCAGGTAGATACCGCATATAGGAAGGTATGGTGGACTCATATGGCAGAACTTTGGGGTTTATGGAGTTTGGATGCACAAGCAGTATTTCCTCTTAGTACAAGTGAAGGCTAGCAAGAGACTGGGAAGCGGCTTGAGATGGATGTGTGGCCACACGAGGAAGGATCGAGTCCGGAATGATGATATACGAGATAGAGTTGGGGTAGCACCAATTGAGGAGAAGCTTGTCCAACATCGTTTGAGATGGTTTGGGCATATTCAGCGCAGGCCTCCAGAAGCTCCAGTGCATAGCGGATGGCTAAAGCGTGCGGAGAATGTCAAGAGAGGGCGGGGTCGACCGATTTTGACATGGGAGGAGTCCGTTAAGAGAGACCTGAAGGATTGGAGTATCGACAAAGAGCTAGCTATGGACAGGGGTGCGTGGAAGCTTGCTATCCATGTGCCAGAGCCATGAGTTGGTTGCGAGATCTTATGGGTTTCACCTCTATCCTACCCCAACTTGTTTGGGACTAAAGGCTTTGTTGTTGTTGTTGTTGTTTGAGTGCAAGTATGAGTAGGATATAATCCACCTTGAACATAAATATCGTGAAGGCTATGTTGATTTTGTTTCAACTACATGCGTGGACATGTGCCAGGTCAAGTCACTCAAATCATTCAGAGGAGGATACCACCCTATCATACCACATCACAACCATTTTTATAGTATGTTGGCACGCAAGGTAAACCATTATAAGCTCCTAGCTAATTAAGCATGGCATAAGCAACTATAATCTCTAATTATCATTGCAAACATGTTTATTCATAATAGGATGAATCAGGAACGATGAACTAATCATATTTACAAAAACAAGAGAGGTCTAGTTCATACCAGCTTCTCTCATCTCAATCAGTCCATCATATATCGTCATTATTGCCTTTAACTTGCACGATCGAACGGTGTGGATAATAATAATAGTGCACGTGCATTGGACTAAGCTGGAATCTACAAGCATTCAATTCAAGGGAGAAGACAAGGTAATATGGGATCTTGGTTAAATCAACAGTCATGCATATTAGAGCCACTAAACAATTTCATGATGGTCTTCTCCTCTCGACCCCCAAAGGAAAGAAAAGAAATAAAACTATTTACACGGGAAAGCTCCCAACAAGCAAAAGAAGAACGAGAAATCTTTTTGGGTTTTCTTTTAACTACTACTACAAGCATGGAAGTTAAACTAACTATTTTTTGGTCTTTCTTAAGGTTTATCAAACACACAAGAAGAAAGCTAGAAAAAGAAATTAAACTAGCATGGATAGTACAAAGAAAAGGTATGAGCACCGACAACTAGAGTGAGTGTGTGAACATGAATGTAATGTCGGTGAGAAATACGTACTCCCCCAAGCTTAGGCTTTTGGCCTAAGTTGGTCTATGCCTATGGATCGTGACTACTCTCTTTGATGTACTGAGGAGTGTCGTCCTGGTACCACTGGCTGGCAATCTCCTCCAGATCCCACTTATAGCAGGATGGTCGGTAAGGGTCAAGTGGTAGTTCCGGCTCAAGCTCTAGAGCTGATGTCTGGCCACGGAGCGCATAGACGGCCTCCGGCAAGACGAGGTAAGGGCCTGCAGTTAGATCAAACAAAGAGGGCGCAAGCGAGATAATAGCCTCACTGTGTTTCTTATGAAATCTCAAATTATACAAGAGCATCTTATCATAATTTTTAACAATAAACTCATGTGCTACCATGCTCTTATAATCTAGAAAAGAAGGGGTAGCAATTTTTCATCTTTCTCAAAATGCCTAATAGGTATCCTGAAATGTTTAGCAAGGCGTGAAGCATAGATACCTCCAAAGATGGGGCCCTTTGTACGGTTCAGGCTTAATCGTTTAGCAATAATAGCACCCATACTAACAGAGTTATCACGAAATAAAGCATGGAACAAAATAATAATATCAGGAACACTAAGGTTTCCACAGTTTCCGCGACCAATTAAGCATGACTAGCAAATATTGCAAAGTACCGTAAAACAGGAAAATGCATGCTAGTAATTCTTGTATCGGAAACCTTCCTCGTTTCCCCTACAGTAATAGTATCAATAAATCCATCCACATCTTTACGATGTGGTTCCTCTAAGCTGCCCCCGAAGGGTATCTTGCAAATCGTGCAAAATTCATATAGTGACATCTCCCTAGCCACATCATATAAATGAAATTCTACTGAAGGAGGTGATTTATTAGGATAAAAGTAGAAATTTTGCAAGAAAGTATTGGTGAGTTAGAGATACTGTTTGATCTGGTCGTGGAGGAAGTCGGTGAGGCCCGCATTATCAACCAACAAATAAAAATCATCATGAATCCCGGCTGCTCTGAAGAAATCATCACAAGGCCATTCACATGGCTGTACTTCCGCCACACGAGGAAGATTATACTTGGGGCTATTCTCCATGGGCTTTGATCTTCATAGCTTAATTTAGCCTGTGCCTGATTTGGATGATCTTTCCCGCCCTTTTTCTGCTGAGGAGATTGCCAAGGTTTTAAAACAGCTACCTGTGGATAGGGCACCTGGGGCCGACGGCTTCAATGGTCTCTTTGTTAAACGATGTTGGTCTATCATCGAGCCTGATTTCCTCAGATTAATCAAAGATTTCTATGAAGGAAAGTTATCTTTGGAGAACATAAATGGGTCTTTGATTACCCTCATTCCAAAAATGCTCTCACCTGAAAGCCATAATGATTTCAGGCCAATTTCTTTAACCAACACTTGTCTCAAATTTTTGACAAAGCTTCTGGCCAACCGATTGCAACGTGTAATCCTCAAATGCATTCACAAGAACCAATATGGATTCCTTAAGAGTCGTTATATCCAGGAATGCCTAGCTTGGACTTTTGAATACATTCATCAGTGCAAGCAATCTAAAAGGCCCATTGTTATCCTTAAGCTTGACTTTGCCAAAGCATTTGATACAATTGAGCATGAGGTTATCTTACAAATGCTTCGATTCAAAGGTTTTAATGACAGGTGGATCTCCTAGATTAATGAAATTCTTTCATCTAGCAGCTCTTTTGTTGTGTTAAATGGTGTCCCAGGCAAGCAGTTTAATGTAAGTGTGGTGTCAGACAGGGTGATCCATTATCCCCTCTGCTTTTTGTTTTGGTTGTGGATCTGCTCCAATCTGTGGTTAATGATATGCTTGCTCGAGGAGTCATCACATTGCCTATTCCTTCTAATGACCCAGACTTTCCCATTATTCAATATGTTGATGACACTATTGTCATCCTGCCTGCTATTGAAGAACAGTTGGTGGCAATGAAAAACGTGCTCCTCACTTTCCAGGCATCCACTGGCCTGAAGGTGAACTTTAGCAAATCTTCTCTAATCCCTTTGAACATGGATAATGAGTTGTCCACAAGATTGGCTGCAGTCCTGGGTTGTAAGATTGGCAACACTCCTTTTACCTATCTGGGCCTACCAATGGGCACCACAAGACCAAGGATTATTGACTTTATGCCTATGGTTCACAGAGTTGAAAGAAGACTTTCTTGCAGTTCATCAATGCTGAATCAAGGATCTAGGCTACAACTTCTTGTCTCTGTCCTGACATCTATGCCAATTTATTTTCTTTGCTCTTTGAATATCCCCCCTAGGATTATTAAACAGCTGGACAGAATTCAGGCGGTGTCTTTGGAGAGGTAACAGTGACACCCCAAAACAATCCCTAGCTGCTTGGAATTTGGTCTGTAGGCCAAAGGAAAAAGGTGGTCTTGGTATCATCAACCTTAATATCCAAAACCAGGGGCTTCTTATCAAGCCTAACAAGGTGGACATTCCTTGGGTCTCCTTAATTTGGAATTCATACTATGATGGGGCGGTGCCTCAAGCTACTATGATGACTGGATCTTTCTGGTGGAGGGATGTTTTCAAGCTTTCTGACACCTATAGAGTTGTTCCCTCAACCAAGGTTAACATGGGGGACTCTGTCATGTTCTGGTTAGATGCTTATCATGTTGGTGGCTCCACAATCCCCCTATTCAGAAGGCTACCTAGATTGTTTTCCTTTGTTAAGGATGAAAAGATGCTGCTGCTGAAGTCCTTAGCTCCTCAGATCTTTTCTCTTTGTTCTACATGCCTATATCTCAAGAGGCTGTTGAGGAATTGAGAATTCTAGAAGATTGGATTTTACAACTAGAAAGGGATCCTGTTCCTGCTGATGTCTGGATCTGGGTAGGAAAATCTGGTTCTTACTCTGCCAAAAGCTTCTATAATATAATGCACTCCCACATGCCTACAATCCAGACATGTAAATGGCTCTGGAAGAGTAGGTGCACCATGAAAATTAAATTTTTTGTTTGGTTGTTATTCTTTGATCGCCTCAACACCAAGGTTATGCTTGTCAGAAGATATTGGAGGTTGCCTGATGATGATAATCAATGTGTCATTTGCACTAGCCAGGATTATGAAGACACATTGCATCTTTTCATGAATTGCACTTTCAGCAGCAGAATCTGGAATTACTTGGGATTTGATTGGTCTGGTGGGGCAGATTTGCAGGACTGTATTTCTCATGCTAGGAGATCCTTCAGACCCACCTTCTTCATTGAAGTTATGCTTACTGCTGCTTGGAACATTTGGATTTTGCACAATGGCAGAACTTTTAGAGGAGAATCAGCCACCTTTGCTAGGCGGAAATGTAACTTTGTACATGATGTAACCTTATTATCTCATAGGTTAGCTAGCCCTACTAAAGATTCTCTTTTGGCTTTGGTTAACTACCTACCTTAGTGTATAGGTAACTTTGAGGTAGGTTCTTTTTAGTTTTTGTATATAAGTTTAACTATAATTGTACTCTTTCCTTTTTGATTGGGAATAAAAGGCTGTGGGGCTTTTCTCCATAGTAATTAGACAAAAAAATTATACTTGGGCTTTTCATTCTTCTTAGCTTGTTTATCCTTAGAGCCTTGGCTAGAAGAGCCCCTCAAGAAAAATCTCTTCATCTTTTCTGAATTTTTTAGTAATTCAAAATAAAAGTGAACCAAACTTAATATAATTGATAGAAATTACTCCCACAAGTGCCTAGAGACTATATCATGCATTATAATTACTTGGGACCATATAAATTTGACATGCAAGCTCAAGAACAGGGTCACCTAGGCAGCAAAAATTTGCAATGAATAAAGCACTAGAACAGAAACTAATTGGACCATTGGAGGAGTCACATACCAAAGAACAATCTCCCAAAGCAGTTTTGTGAATGGAGCTTTGAGCAAGGAGATCGAAAATGGCAGCAAAATGAGCTAGAACTCGTGCTTAAGCTGGATAGTGATTTTTTTGGGATGAAGATGAAGTGTGTGGGTGCAGGAAAAAGTGGAGAGGGGCCACCAAGGGCCCACGAGGTAGGGTGCGCGCCCTATAGGGGTGGCCGCGCCCTGGACCCTCGTGGCCAGGTGCTAGCTCCCCCTGATGTGTTCTCAGTGCCAGATATTCTCAAATATCCCAGAAAAAATCATACTAAATTTGCAGGGCATTTGGAGAACTTTTATTTTCGTGTAATTTTTTATTGCATGGATAATTCAGAAAACAGACAGAAAATACTATTTTTTTACTTTATTTAAACTAAATAATAGAAAGTAAAAATAGGGTATAGAAGTTTGTGCGTTCTAACTTCATCCATCTCATGATCATCAAAAAGGAATCTACTAACAAGGTTGATCAAGTCTTGTTAACAAACTCATTCCGAATAACATGGAACCGGAGAAATTTCGAATAACACTAAGTTACCTCAACGGGGATATGCACATCACCAATAATAAGAATATCATATTTATTCTTGATAGTAGGAAGAGGAAATTCAAAACCTCCAATAATGGTAGTTGGAATTTTTCCAATATAATTGATACTGTGAACTTGAGGTTGTTTCCTCGGAAAGTGTATTGTATGCTCATTACCATTAACATGAAAAGTGACATTGCCTTTGTTGCAATCAATAACAGCCCCTGCAGTATTCAAAAAGGGTCTACCAAGGACAATCGACATACTGTCGTCCTAAATATCAAGAATAACAAAGTCCGTTAAGATAATGACGATTGCAACCACAACAGGCACATTCTCACAAATACCGACAGGTATAGCAGTTGATTTATTGGCCATTTGCAATGATATTTCAGTAGGTGTCAACTTATTCAATTGAAGTCTACGATATAAAGAGAGAGGCATAACACTAACACCGACTCCAAGATCACATAAAGCAGTATTAACATAGTTCATTTTAATGGAGCATGGTATAGTTGGTACTCCTGGGTCTTCAAGTTTCTTAGGTATTCCACCTTTAAAAGTGTAATTAGAAAGCATGGTGGAAATTTCAGCTTCCGGTATCTTTCTTTTATTTGTAATAATATCCTTCATGTATTTAGCATAAGGATTCACTTTAAGCATATCAGTTAAACGCATACGTAAGAAGATATGTCTAATCATTTCAGCAAAGCGCTCAAAATCCTCATCGTCTTTTTTCTTGGATGGCTTAGGAGGGAAATGCATGGGTTTCTGAACCCATGGTTCTCTTTCTTTACTGTGCTTCCTATCAACAAAATCTCTCTTATCATAACATTCACTCTTTGATTGTGGGTTATCAAGATCAACAGCAGGTTCAATATCTACATCATTATTATTGCTAGGTTGAGCATCAACATGAACATTATCATTAATATTATCACTAGGTTCATGTTCATCACCAGATTGTGTTTCAGCAACAGAAATAGAAATATCATTGGGATTCTCAGGTGTGTCTACAACAGGTTCACTACAAGCATGCAAAGTCCTATCATTTTTCTTTTTCTTCTTTTTAGAAGGACTAGGTGCATCTACATTATTTCTCTGAGAATCTTGCTCAATTCTCTTAGGGTGGAATTCAGGATACAAAGGTTCCTGAGTCATTTTACTAGTTCTAGTAGCCACTCTAACAGCAAAATCATGTTTATTATTTAATTCATTTGATCAAATCACTTTGAGCTTTAAGTACTTGTTCTTCTTGAGTGTTGACCATAGAAGCATATTTACTAATGAGTTTAAGTTCACCTTTAACTCTAGCCATATAATCACTCATGTGTCCAATCATGTAAGCATTACTCTTTAATTGTCTACCAACATAAGCATTGAAGTTTTCTTGTCTAGCCATAAAGTCATCTAATTCATCCAAGCATTGGCTAGCAAACTTAGTAGATGGGATTTCAACTTTATCATATCTATAGAGAGAATTTACCTTTACTACCTGTGTCGGGTTATCAAGACCATGTGTTTCTTCAATAGGTGGTATATTAAGACCATGTATTTCTTCAACAGGAGGTAAATTCTTAACATCTTCAGCTTTAATATCTTTTTCTTTCATAGATTTCTTTGCCTCTTGCATATCTTCAAGACTAAGAAATAGAACACCCCTCTTCTTCAGAGTTGGTTTAGGAGTTGGCTCAGGAGTTGGCTCAGGAAGTGCCCAATTATTTTCATTAGTCAACATATTATTCAATAGCAATTCAGCTTGATCGACTGGTCTTTCCCTGAAAACACAACCAGCACAACTATCCAAGTGGTCCTTGGAAGCATCAGTTAGTCCATTATAAAAGATATCAAGTATTTCATTTTTCTTAAGAGGATGATCAGGCAAAGAATTAAGTAACCGGAGAAGCCTCCCCCAAGCTTGTGGGAGACTCTCTTCTTCAATTTGCACAAAATTATATATTTCCCTCAAGGCAGCTTGTTTCTTATGAGTAGGGAAATATTTAGCAGAGAAGTAATAAATCATATCCTGGGGACTACGCACACAACCAGGATCAAGAGAATTGAACCAAGTTTTAGCATCACCCTTTAATGCGAACGGATATATCTTAAGGATATAATAGTAGCGAGATTTCTCATCATTAGTGAACAGGGTGGCTATATCATTTAACTTTGTAAGATGTGCCACAACAGTTTCAGATTCATAGCCATAGAAAGGATCAGATTCAACCAAAGTAATTATCTCAGGATCGACAGAGAAATCATAATCCTTATTAGTAACAAAGATAGGTGAAGTAGCAAAAGCGGGGTCATATTTCATTCTAGCATTTCGAGTTTTTTGTTTTAGCTTAGCTAATAACTTCTTAAGATCAGATCTATCATTGCAAGCAAGAAAATCGCTAGCAGTTTCTTCATCCATAACATAACCCGGCAATTCATATTTAGGGGGAGAACCTTCATCATCACTATCTTCAATAATATCATTTTCAATAATTTCATTCTCTCTAACCCTAGTAAGTTGTTCATCAAGATATTCACCTAATGGCACAGTAGTATCAAGCACAAAAGTAGTTTCATCATAAGTATCATGCATAGTAGAAGTGGCATCATCAATAACATGTGACATATCAGAATTCATAGCAGAAGCGGGTTTAGGTGTCGCAAGCTTACACATAACAGAAGGAGAATCTAGTGCAGAGCTAGATGGTAGTTCCTTACCTCCCCTCGTAGTTGAGGGATAAATCTTAGTTCTTTCGTCTTTCAAGTTCCTCATAGTGATCAGCAGATAATCCCAAGTGACTCAAAGAATAGATCTATGCTCCCGACAACGGCGCCAGAAAATAGTCTTGATGACCCACAAGTATAGGGTATCGCAATAGTTTTTTAGGGTAGAGTATTCAACCCAAATTTATTGATTCGACACAAGGGGGGCCAAAGAATATTCTCAAGTATTAGCAGTTGAGTTATCAATTCAACCACACCTGGATAACTTAGTATCTGCAGCAAGGTATTTAGTAGCAAAGTAGTATGGAAGTAACAGTAACAGTGGCAAAAGTAACAGTAGCAGTTTTGTAGTAATTGTAACAGTAGCAACGGTAAAGTAAATAAGCAAAGCACAAGATGTGAAAAGCTCGTAGGCATTGGATCAGTGATGGATAATTATGTTGGATGCGATTCCTCATGTAATAGTTATAACATAGGGTGACACAGAACTAGCTCCAGTTCATCAATGTAATGTAGGCATGTATTCCTAATATAGTCATACATGCTTATGGAAAAGAACTTGCATGACATCTTTTGTCCTACCCTCCCGTGGCAGCGGGGTCCTAATGGAAACTAAGGGATATTAAGGCCTCCTTTTAATAGAGTACCGGACCAAAGCATTAACACATAGTGAATACATGAACTCCTCAAACTACGGTCATCACCGAGAAGTATCCCGATTATTGTCACTTCGGGGTTGTCGGATCATAACACATAATAATTGACTATAGACTTGTAAGATAGGATCAAGAACTCACATATATTCATGAAAACATAATAGGTTTAGATCTGAAATCATGGCACTCGGGCCCTAGTAACTAGCATTAAGCATAGCAAAGTCATAGCAACATCAATCTCAGAACATAGTGGATACTAGGGATCAAACCCTAACAAAACTAACTTGATTACATGGTAAATCTCATCCAATGCATCACCGTCCAACAAGCCTATGATGGAATTAGTCATGCACGACAGTGAGCATCATGAAATTGGTGATGGAGGATGGTTGATGATGATGACGGCGACGAATCCCCCTCTCTGGAGCCCCGAACAGACTCCAGATCAGCCCTCCCGAGAGAGATTAGGGCTTGGCGGCGACTTCGTATCGTAAAATGTGATGAAACATTCTCTCTGGGTTTTTTCTCAGCGAATGCAAATATATGGAGTTGGAGTTGAGGTCGGTAGACGTCCAAGGGGCCCATGAGGCATGTGCGCGCCCTAGGGGAGGGGGCGCGCCCCCCACCCTCGTGGACAGGGTGTGGGCCCCCTGACGTTGATTCTTTCTCCAATATTTTTTATTAATTCTGAAAAGTTGCTTCGTGGATTTTCAGGTCATTCCAGGAACTTTTATTTCTACACAAAAGTAACACCATGGCAGTTCTACTGAAAACAGCGTCAGTTCGGTTAGTTCCATTCAAATCATGCAAGTTAGAGTCCAAAACAAGGGCAAAAGTGTTTGGGGAAGTAGATACGACAGAGACTTATCAGTAATGAACATTCAACTAGTGATAGTTATGATGAAAATGATGATGTTCATGTAGATGCTCAACCGATAATGATAAAGAACCAGATAATGATGTTGAGATAGAATCTGATGTTGATCTTGATAACCCACAACCTAGAAATCAATGCTATGAAAAAAGATACTTTGTTGCTAGAAAACATGGTAAAGAAAGAGAGGCATGGGTTCAAAAACTTATGCCCTTTCCACCTAAACCAACTAAGAAAAAAGATGATGAAGGGTTCAAACGCTTTGCTAAAATGCTTAGGCCAGTCTTTTTGCATACTAGTTTGACTGGTCTTTTAAAGATGTACCCTTATGCTAAATATATAAAAGACATTATCACTAATAAAAGAAAAATACGTGAAGCTGAAAGCTCCACCATGCTTGCAAATTATTCTTTTAAGAATGGAGTACCTAAAAAACTAGGAGATCCCGGAATATCAACTATACCGTGCTCCATCAAAGGAAATTATGTGAAAACTGATTTATGTGATTTAGGAGCTGGTGTTAGTGTTATGCCTTTCTCTTTATACAAAAGACTTGATTTCAATAAACTCACACCCACTAAAATATGATTGCAAATGGCTGACAAATCAACTGCCATACCTATCGGTGTTTGTGAGGATGTGCCTGTTGTGGTTGCAAATGTTACTATCTTAACAGACTTTATTATACTCGATATGCCCCAAGACGACAACATGTCGATTATCCTTGGTAGACCCTTTTTGAACACTACAGGGGCTGTTATTGATTGCAACAAAAGCAAGATCACTTCTCATATCAACGGTAATGAACATACGATACCCTTTCCAAAGAAGCAATTCCAAGTAAATGGTATTAATGTTATTGAAAAATCTCCGACAATTACTATTGGAAGTTTTCAACTCCCTTTACCTACTTCCAAAAAGAAATATGAAATACTTATTGTTGGAGATATGCATATCTCCGTTGAGGTAACTTAGTGCTTTACGAAAGTTCGCCGGGTTCATTCTAATCAAAAGTGGTTGATAATAAGACTTGATCAACCTTATCAATGGATTATTTTCGAGCGACATGTGGTCAATGAATCTAGTAGGCACAACCTTATGTCCCTACTTTTTGTTCTCTATTATTTTCATTTAAATACAATAAAATACCATGTGTTATCCTGTTTACTGATTTCTCCGTGCAATATAAAAAGTGCCCAAAAATAAAAGTGCTCAGAATGACCTGAAATTTTGACACGATTTTTTATGAATAATTAAGAATTTTTTATACAAATAACATCACAGGGGGTGCCCCTGGTGCCCACTAGGCACCAGGGTGCGTCACCTACCCCAGGTGCGCCCTGGTGGGTAGTGGGCCCCACATGGCCCCCTCATTATCCCTTTGGCTCTCTTCGCCACCTACCCCTAGGAAAAAATCACCAGAGCTCCCTCTCTCTTGTTCTTGCTCTCAAACCCGTGGATTTCAATCTCTTTGCTCGAAGCTCCGTTTCCGAAACTGTTTTGGGGGATTGCTAGTTGGTATGTGTCTCCTCCATTCCTCCAATTAGTTTTTGTTATAGTGGTTTATATTTTGAGTAAATAGCTACTGTTGGTGCTACTGTAAATAAGCTTGAATGTTGAATTCTTGGAGTTCCAAGTTGTTTGAATGCTTGATATAGTCTCTAGGCATCAATATGAGTAGTTGCTATCAATCTTGTGAAGCTTTGTTAACTTTATTTTATGGCCCAAAAATTTAAGAAATTTGTTCTTAGGAAGATGGAGATTTTTTGAAGGAGTTCATCTAATAAGAATGCCAAGGGAGTCCTTTGTGAATCCTCAGACAACAATATCAACATTCCTCGTAGGACGGAGGTTCGGCCATG
Organism: Triticum aestivum; assembly: GCF_018294505.1. Lineage (NCBI taxonomy): Eukaryota > Viridiplantae > Streptophyta > Magnoliopsida > Poales > Poaceae > Triticum > Triticum aestivum. Next base: position 539,977,141 of record NC_057801.1, read on the forward strand.
TGAATGGCCGCACATTGCCTTCATGAACGAAGTCGGATTCTACCAAGAGTTCGTACAGTTCATTGCAAATGTGGGACTTACCGACTTCCTCGTGAATGAGCGTGACCAACACCACATCCTCATGAATTCCTTTGTGCAATTTTTTTATGTTTTGAATAGGCATGAACCTCCTGCAGTGCGATTTAACTTATATTCTGAAACCCGTCAGATACCGCTCACTGAGTTTTGTGAGATATGTTTAATTCCCTCTGATGAGGAGTTAAGAGAACCTAGAACAGCAGAGTTTGAGGACTTCCTACTCACTTTGATAGTAGGTGAGGAAAGGTGCGTGTCGATAGCCACAACCACTAGTCTAAAGTTACCTTTTGTGCACTACTTTGCCTTATTTATCGCGAAGTGTTTGACTGCTAGAGAGCAAGGCAGTATACTTAGTGCCCCTGACCTCGTCATTTTACGTCGTGCACTTCACACTGATCGCATCTTTAACCTAGGAGCTATTGTTGCACGTCGTCTGCACCTTAACAGAACTAAGGGAAAAATCCATGGTGGTATTTATGCCACTCGCTTAGCGAGGCGTTTTAATATTCAGATACGCCAGCATGACTATCCTTTGCCTAGAGTTTATCTAGATCACCAGGCGAAGATGGCTCACCACTTTACTGATGATGTTGATTCTTTTAAAAACATTCAATATAATTTGGTTTTCGGTGAGGTCACCTGTGATATTATCACATTGCTTGCACCTGCCTTGTTTGATTCTATTGCCAGGAACGGATACACCGTCCTACCGGTGTACATTATTGCTTACCGGAACGCCCAGGCAGCGGAAGAAGAGGAGCCCCACGAGTGGGACGCTTAGGTGCCGCCACCTCGGCACTTTTATATGGGACCAAACAACTACTATGGGTGGTGATTACCAAGCTAGGACAAAATCCTAAGCTTGGGGGAGTACGTATCCCCACCGAAATTACATTCATGTTCACACTTTTCATTTGGGTTGTCGGTGTTCATACATTTTCATTGTATCATCCATGCTAGTTTTATTTTTTCTCACTTCCTTCTTGTGTGTTTGAAAAACTTGGAGAAAATCCAAAAATATTTCTTTCTTCCTTTCGATTTTATTTCTAGTTTAATATAGTAGTAGTATTAAAAGAAAACCCCAAAAGATTTCCCATTTCTTCTTTTGTTTGTTGGGAGCTCTCTCGTGTAAATAGTTTTTTTCTCATTTTTGTATTTCTTTATTTAATTTGCTTTCTTCAAGAAAAAAATTCAAAAACTCCAAAAATATTTTAGTGTGTTTCTCTGAAATTCTTTTCTTGCGTTGAGTCGTACAAAGGAGAAGACCACGATGAAAATGTTGAGTGGCTCTCATTTGCATTACTGTTGATCTAACAAAGAGTCCATATTATTTTGTCTTCTCCTCTGAGTAAAATGTTGCAGATTCCAGCTTAGTCCACTGTACTCTTGCACTATTATTATTTTCATATCATTCGGCCGTGCAAGTGAAAGGCAATAATGACGACATTCAATGGAATGACTGTGGTAGGGTAAAGCGGGTATGAACTCACCTTGTTTTTGTTTTTGTAAATATGTTTAACTCAGTATCCATGATTCAGCATATTATGATTAAATATGTTTGCAATGACAATTAGAGATTATAGTTACTCATGCCATGCTTAAGTAGCTAGGCGTGGATAATGATTTCTCTTAGGTGTCAACTTACATTAAAATGATTATGATGATATAGTATCCTCCTCTGAATGTTTTAAATGGCTTGACTTGGCACAAGTTCACACATGTAGTTGATTCAGAACCAACATTGCCTCCACGATATTTATGTTCATGGTGTCTATATCCTACTCGTGGTAATATTTGATATGTCTCCGTCGTATCTATAATCTTTGATTATTTCATGCCAATATTCTACAAATTTCATAAACTTTTGGCAACTATATTATTTTTGGGACTAACATATTGATCTAGTGCCGAGTGCCAGTTTCTGTTTGTTACATGTTTTTTGTTTTACAAAAAATCCATATCAAATAGAGTCCAAATACGATAAAAATTTACGAAGATTTTTTTTGGAATATACATGATTTTTGGGAAGCGGAATCAATGCGAGATGATGCTCGAGGGGGCCACAAGCCCTTGAGGCGTGCCCTCCTATCCAGGGCACGACTAGAGGGATTTTGGCCACCCCAAAGGTCAGCTGGAGGTGTCCTTTGGACGCAAGGAAGCTTATACCTGGATAAAAATTGTGCTAAAATTTCAGCCCAATCGGAGTTACGGATCTCCGGATATTTATGAAATGGTGAACGGCCAAAATCAGGGTTGGGAAACAGAAGAGAAACAGATAGACAGATCCAATCTCGGAGGGATTCTCGCCCCTCTACCTCCATGGAAGCCATGGACTAGAGGGGAAACCCTCCTCCCATCTAGGGGGAGGTCAAGGAAGAAGAAGGAGGGGGGCTCTCTCCCCCTCTTTCCCGGTGGCTCCGGAACACCGTCGAGGCAATCATCGTGTGACGGTGATCTACACCAACAACTCTGTCATCTTCCCCAACATCTTCATCGCCTTCCCTCATCTATATTCAGTGGTCCACTCTCCCGCAACCCGATGTACCCTCTACTTGAACATGGTGCTTTATGCTTCATATTATTATCCAATGATGAGTTGCCATCCTAGGATGCTTGAGTAGATTTTTGTTGTCCTATCGTTGATTGGTGGAATTGCTATGATTGGTTTAATTTGCTTTTGGTTATATTGCTGTCCTTTGGTGCCCATCATATGAGCATGCGTGTGGATCACACCATAGGTTTAGTTGTATGTTGATAGGACTATGTATTGGAGGGCAAGGGTGATAGCAGCTTCAGCCTAGCATAGAAATTGATGCATACGAGATTGAAGGGGGACCAATATATCTTAATGCTATGGTTGGGTTTTACCTTAATGAATGTTAGTAGTTGCGGATGCTTGCTAATAGCTCCAATCTTAAGTGCATATAATTCCAAGTAAGGGATGACATGCTATAGTGGCATCTCCCACATAAAACTTGTTATCGGTCTAGTAACTTAGTCAATTTCTTAGGGCTAATTACGCAACTCCTACCACCACTTTTCCACACTCGATATCCTAACTTAATTGTTTATTTATCTAAATAGACCCTACTTTTTATTTACGTGCTCTTTATTATCTTGCAAACCTATCCTACAACACCTACAAAGTACTTCTTGTTTCATACTTGTTCTAGGTAAAGCGAATGTTAAGCGTGTGTAGAGTTGTATCGGTGGTCGATAGAACTTGAGGGAATATTCGTTCTACCTCTAGCTCTTCGTTGGGTTTGACACTCTTACTTATCGAAGAAGGCTACAACTGATCCCCTATACTTGTGGGTTATCAGTATTCAATGTTAATTGTTCATAATGCATGCTCATAATTGGTTTTGCTCTCTAGCTGGTCGCTCCTGAACCTATTTGCTAGCCTTCGACTGTACTAAGTGGGAATACTGCTTGTGCATCAAAATCCTTAAACCAAAGTTATTCCAGATGAGTCCACTATATCTACCTATATGTGGTATTACCCTGCCATTCCAAGTAAATTTGCATGTGCCACCTCTAAAATTTCGAACGGACATATGTTTTGTGTGCCTGGACTGCTCATGGAGCGACAGGGGGTAGTCAGTATCTTCCATGGTAAGTGGGTTATTCTCATGATGAGTGTTTATTCACTCGTCTATGCATGAGAGGGGTTGGTAATCGGGATACACAGTCCCATAATAAAAAATTGCAAATAATTAAACAAAACTCCCTTGGGACTGTTGTTGGTATGGAAGGCACCCATGGATTCGGCTACACATGGCTTGTGTTTGTTGGTGGAGGGGGAGTAAACTTTACTTTTAACGCCTTGGAACCGCCGCTAATTTGTTTAGCATGGAAGATATTGAAAACTCTTGGTCGTAATGTTGACAGGAAGGGTATACCTCCCAAAATTACATTTATCTCTGTTTTAAGCTTTGAGCTCCACACCGCTGCAAATCACTGCGTCCTTCTGTGAAGGGCCCGTCTATTTACTTTTACGTTATTTTACTTTCTTGTTGAGTCATCACCTTCTCAAACAAGCATCAGACCTGAGAGCACTATTTTCATCCTCATGCATTGTGTATAGTTAATCTTGAATGCACCATGACTGGATGTCTTCTACCATGAATTACAATGTTCAGTCGTTGTTTGAACTTTTGGGGTGCTCTGCATTTATGTTTTGCGGTCTCAAAAAGGGCTAGCGAGATACCACTATTGTCATATTATATCATGATTGTTTTGACAAAGTGTTGACATTTGAGATAATCTATTCTTGCCCTCTAGTTGATTATGCCATTGATATGAGTTAATATAATTTCTAAGGGTTATTTTTTGCATGGTTAGTCATTATCTTTGCAGAAAACCTGGGTGTTATTTAAGCATATATATAAACATAAGAACAGAAGAGTTCGTAAGTTTTTCTTTATCACTTTCAGTTTATAAATTGAATTGCTTGAGGACAAGCAATAGGTTAAGCTTGGGGGATTTGATACGTATCCATCGTATCTACTTTTCCTAACGCTTTTCCTCTTGTTTTGGACTCTAATTTGCATGATTTGAATGAAACTAATCTGGACTGACGCTATTTTCAGCAGAACTACCATGATGTTGTTTTTGTGTAGAAAAAAATCTCGAAATCAGAGGAAATTTTTTGGAGAATTATTTTGGAATAAATAAAAAATATTGGAACCAAGACCCACTAGAAGGGGGACCCAACTGCCCACTAGGCACCAGGGTGCGCCACCCCCCCCCTCTGGTGCACCCTGGCTAGGTAGTGGGGCCTGACAGTGTCCTGGACCAGGGGATACTCACCACATCATCTCCCGGCTAGTGGGTCGGGCCGAGGACCCCCATGATGATTCACAAATGGGCCACTTAGGGCAGCCCATGCCGAATACAAGGAGAATTCCACAAGACATGGCGCACAAGACAAGGACTCCACTAAACCCTAGGCCTACGATGCATATATAAACCGAGGCCAGGCTACTCAATAGACAATCTGATATTCATTAGAACAATCTCTTGGTAAATACATGTACCCTGTACTACTCCCATATCAATACAATCAAAAGCAAGACGTAGGGTATTATCTCTTCGAGAGAGCCCGAACCTGGGTAAAATCCCATGTCCGTGTTACCATCGCTCCAAGATGCCTAGCTTAGGATCCCTACTATGAGATATGCCGGATATACAACCGACATTGGTGCTTTCATTGAGAGCCTGCTAGGTGATCGTCGTGGATTGATGGGATGATCAGGTGATATTTTTTCAGTTAGATCTATTCAGTATAAACTGCCTTTTTTACAAGATTACGGCTATCACCGTGAGCTACCCTATTCGCAGTTAAATCAAGATCAGCAAAAAGTGTCCGGCGACTGGCCGTATGCCAAGTCCGGCCTCCACCGCGACTCCCACGTGCCACAACCGATGAGTTATCAAGCGGCGCCCCAACCGGGGAACCACGCTGCATGGAGTAGTATTGCTTGCGTTTAACAGCACACGAGCTCGGCTCGGTGGCGACCACAATGAAATTCGACCTTTTCTTTATTATTTAATCAAGCTGAGGTTGTTTATGCTTTTTACTACTGATCCTCGTTCATGCACTGTCCCGTGGAGCAATCAACTAGTATTACTAGTTGGAGCACATCAATCGAGGTTTGATGGATGCATCTGTTGGGAAATGTAGCATGCAATTTAAAAAAAATTCCTACGATCATGCAAGATCTATCTAGGAGATGCATAGCAAAGAGAGGGGGACAGTGTGTCCACGTACCCTCGTAAACCAAAAGCGGGAGCATTTAGTTAACGTTGTTGATGTAGTTGAACGTCTTCACGATCCAACCGATCCAAGTACCGAACGTACGACACCTCCGTGTTCAACACACATTCAGCTTGATGATGTCCCTCGAACTCTTGATCCAGTAGAGGCTCGAGGGAGAGTTCCATCAGCACGACGGCGTGGCAACGGTGTTGATGATGTGATCCGTGCAGGGCTTCGCCTAAGCACTACGATGCTACGACCGAGGTGGCAAACTATGGAGGGGGGGAACCGCACACGGCAAAGAACAATTGATGGGTCTTTGGGGTGCCCGATGCCCACATATATAAAGGAGGGAAGAAGGAGGTTGTCGGCCTAGAGGGGCGCGCGCCAAGAGGGGAGTCCTACTAGGACTCCCTAGTCCTAGTAGGATTCCCTTTCCTTTCCGGAGTAGGAGAAGGGGGAAGGGAGAGAGAAAGAGGGAGAAGGAAAGGGGGGCCGCACCCCCTCCCCTAGTCCAATTCGGTTTGGCTGGGGGGCACATGCCACCTCCTGGCTGCCGGCCTCCTCTTTCCACTAAGGCCCATGAAGGCCCAATACTCTCCCGGGGGATTCGGGTAACCTCCCGGTACTCCGGAAAATGTCCGAACCTATCCGAAACCTTTCCGGTGTCCAAATATAACCTTCCAATATATCGATCTTTATGTCTTGACCATTTAGACACTCCTCGTCATGTCCGTGATCTCATCCAGGACTCCAAACAAACTTCGGTCATCAAAAACACATAACTCTTAATACAAATCGTCATCGAACGTTAAGCGTGCGGACCCTACGGTTTTGAGAACTATGTAGACATGAGACACATCTCCGATCAATAGCCAATAGCGGAACCTGGATGCTCATATTGGCTCCTACATATTCTACGAAGATCTTTATGGGTCAAACCGCACAACAACATACGTTGTACGCTTTGTCATCGGTATGTTACTTGCCCGAGATTCAATCATCGGTATCATCATACCTAGTTCAATCTCATTACCGGCAAGTCTCTTTACTCATTCCTTAATGCTTCATCCCGCAACTAAATCATTAATCACATTGCTTGCAAGGCTTATAGTGATGAGCATTATCGAGAGGGCCCAGAGATACCTCTCCATACACGGAGTGACAAATCCTAATCTTGATCTATGCCAACCCAACAAGCACCTTAGGAGACACCTATAGAGCATATTTATAGTCACCTAGTTACGTTGTGATGTTTGATAGCACACAAGGTGTTCCTCTGGTATTCGGGAGTTGCATAATCTCATAGTTAGAGGAACATGTATAAGTCATGAAGAAAGCAGTAGCAATAAAACTGTAACAATCATAATGCTAAGCTAATGGATGGGTCTTGTCCATCACATCATTCTCTAATGATGTGATACCGTTCATCAAATGACAACACATGTTTATGGTTAGGAAACATAATCATCTTTGATTAACGAGCTAGTCAAGTAGAGGCATACTAGGGACACTATGTTTTGTCTATGTGTTCACACATGTACTAAGTTTCCGGTTAATACAATTCTAGCATGAAATAATAAACATTTATCATGATATAAGGAAATATAAATAACAACTTTATTATTGTCTCTAGGGCATATTTCCTTCAGCATCGTACTAGTCCAGCAAACTACATCTCACGTGAAGCTCTCTACAGCAGTTTGGTGCAGATTTCTTTTACTCCTATAGCTACTTTCAAAATCAGGTGCTATCTTTTAAATTAGACATATCAATCATCAGTTGAGTTCGTCAAGAATTTTTTCTGCAGTCTTTTTAATTGTGTTCACAAACTACAATCGGGATCTGGACTACGGATTCGTGCACTATTTATCTGATGATGATGGCGGGTGAAGTCAATTCAATCTGTAGCCGCACTACAGGTGCTACGTATGCAACCTAGCTGTTTCCATGTCCGTGATACATCAGACTATTCGGCCACAGCTCAACCGATCTGATGCATTGCGGTACGTTATGAATCCGTAGTCGCTTCGCCTATCATCCAAATAAGCCAGGTTATATTTTTCTTGTTGAAATTATTTTGCACAAATTATTTATATCAATGTATGCTTTGCCAGTTTGCACTGTTGTATGTACGCAGATTACTGCGGCCGATATCTCTCGATTATCTAATATGCTGTCATTAATAGCGACCGTGCTACACAATTGCCTCCGCAAGCTGACAACATCGTCCCAGCCAAAGGGGTCCAGACGAGGCGCACATGCAGGCAGCAAACTAAATTTGTTGTATCTGGGTCAACTCAAGGAAAAAGATAATGCAGTCTGACCTACGGCGCTCTACCAAGGGTACCATGGAGTTAGCGGCGATTGATGATTGGCAGCGCAAACGGGCAAATTCTGATCGCTAGAACGCAGGTACTAGTACGATTACTAGATGCAAATACATGAACGTCCACATGTGTCTCTTTGGATTGCTACAACAAATAAGCCAGGTGCAATTAATCCTAGTAATTTTTCTAGCATGGGTTTATTTTTCCCGAGGAAATATTGATCTGGTTTGTGTCATCCTCTGTACACAGGTCTGTCAAATGGTGGCTTAACGATGGTTGCATGATGGTTCGGTCAGTATCCCGTCCGTAGTTTGGCGAATGCCGCGTCGGTAACTCAGACCGCCCTGCGAATTCAGGATTTGTCACGCCTCCACTGCATCACGTTGACGCCCTGCATCGACATTGACTTCAACGCCAGGCCATATCTCTTTAAAAATATATTTTGCGTCAATTAATTATGTGAGAATTTTTTATATACTTAAATTATTATTTTTGGACCACACTTTTTTACGTGTGTAGGTAATCGACTTCGACTGCATCATGCGGTCAATTTGGCAAGCCGATGTCGACGTCCCAATCGGCATAAATCGGCTCGCGTGATCACCTTGTTGGTAGAATTGCCATACCGACATGTTCGGTTGCCTCGAGGACTTCGGCATCACCGAGAGAGCTCTACCTCGGCGGGTTTCCGATGCACATGCCATATTTTTATTATTATTCACTTTGCTTAAATTATTAATTATGCAACAAATTTTTTAATTTATTATTATTATTATCTCTGGATTGCACTATTTTCTGTGCATAGGTAAACGATTCGGGTCGGGAAACGCTATCACCTCGTAGTACCAACGGGTTGACATGGGGGTTCTATCGTCACCTTACCAACCTACCGTGGCACCTCGGCTGAACCGGGGGATTCATAATCACTTCATTAACCCACGCCGGGGACTTTAGCGTCACACTGCCGGCCAGCTCCGTCGCCTCAGTTGGACTGGGGGTTTCACCTCGCCACATGGGCCGCGCTATTTCGCCACTTCAGAGTGTCGAGCTCTTCGCTCTTCCACCTCGGGACCGGCTCGGGGGATGGGACCTCGTCTCGCTGTAAGCTCGGGCTGCACATCGAGATTGAGCACATTAACTAGCTAAGTCGCTTTCATGCTCAAAAACTTTCAGTTTTAAATTTTGTTCAGTTCGACCAAGCATTATGCTTTTTTGACAAAAAGCTGTTTGTGAAAAACTTTCTTTTTGAAAACCTTTTTTGTTATGAACAAATTCAGATACCCCGTTCACTTGGGGGCTTCCTTTATGAAGACATTCTTCTTGCTCATGATTATTAATGTACGACACCATTCCTTGTTCGTGTATTATGCCAAAATATGCATCTTGTTGACCTAAGTGTTCTGCAAAGCTGGGTTGCCTGGCTCCTGTGCTTACCCCTACGTTCTAGATTGTTCGGCTAGGGAGTAAAGGGAGGACCTCTGTGATTGTTACGACCGGGTCATCCGAACTCATACCTCAGACGGGCGAAGCCGAAAGCTAGCGCTCTTAGTGTTTTCAACTATGGTCGGCACACGACGGAACTCGCATGTACACAAATCTATTGCACAAGTATCATAGTAATCATGAGCGACCAAAGAAAGGTACCGTTAGGGGCACTATTTTGTTTGAAGATGCGTCTTACGTTACATAAGTAATATAGCATAAGTTCCATGGGCACACTTTGTCTGTTATAGCGTCATGGCCTAATTGTCTGGTTATCCAAAACACCGCCGATATTCTCGGTAGGCAGAGTAGACAACACTTTTTGGTAAGAGGGAGAAGCCGACGGTCGGTTAAGATGCGTTCAAAGTTCGGGCGAACGAAGATATTATATATGTACTTTGGTGCATACAATCATTATACATGAAATTCTTGTACCCAAGTCACTTGGGGGCTCTTAAATTAATATGAGCCGTTTTATAATAGATGTTTTCTTCTTGGTCGCTGCAAAGTCTTTTTCTACCACTCCTTTCTCGACTCGAGTGTATGATCAATAGTCGGGTAGCCTGGTCTCTCTCCGCTCACGTTTCGTTCGCTAAACTGGCCTGAGAAACACTCCGCCTTCTGGATAGGGAAGTTGAAGCCGAATGCTGACCCACTTGAAGCCTAGGGATCGGATGTGTCATGTCAAAGCATGACAGAAGTACAATTTTAAGACCAATTTTGTATTGGCACCAAAACAGCTTGATTCAATCTACACATAAAGTTTTTTACACATGTTTTTTGGTCTTTTGAGCTTATAACATCTTTCACCTATTTTATGTTTTCCTTTCAGGAAGCAGGACATTCTCTTGGTTGAGGTGTTCGGCGTGAAACTCTCATCTAAAACTACAGTCGGCATCTTTCCTGCTGAACTTCACCTCGGTATTGTCAAAACATACATGACAGTTGAACTAGTTCCCGAGGAGGTACGATCCTAGGGTCGTCCATGTTGCCCAACCCAATTCTCGATGGCTACTGCATCGACAATCCAATGCAGAAAATTAGAGTGCAATATAGTTTCCGAGGAGATTATGATCCTCACGTTGGTCGGCCGCACCCAACCTGAGTCTCAAGGACTGTGCACATTGCTTTTTGTGTCCTGAAGTATTCTGCGGAGCTAGGAGTTGATCCTCATGCTGATTTTTCGAATCAACCCGAGTCTCACGGGCTACTGGGATCAGTGGTCTTATGTCATCCTTCAGGTGCATCTCGGGTTTTAGACTGACACACACCTTGAGGGCTACTGGCTATTTATCTCGGTAGAGAATAAATTGCACCAATCAAAGATATTCTAAAACAATTAGCCCGCAGTCACTACAAAAAAATTCACTTCCGTGATGATACGTGTTTGTCACAGTAGATCGCGTCTTCTGTCATGCATGTACATCCATGACAAATTTATGATAGAATCAAGATAGTCATACCTGTGCTGTCGTAGAAGTGTTCCATGACGTTATCAAAATTATCATCACGGAAGTGTCCACTTCCATGACGATAAATCGCGCGTCACAGAAGTGCTTTTGTCAAGGGTGACCGACACGTGGCATCCACCATAACGGAACGTCGTTAAGCTATCGGGTTGGGTTTTGGATCCGATAACCCATTAATAGCCCCGACCAATGGGGATTTTCCACGTGTAAAATCATCATTGGCTGGAGGAAACACGTGTCGGCTCACCGCCGGGACAAATGTCATCCGCCCATTGGACCGAAGGCGCCTATGATACGGCGACACGAGGCACGGCCAACAGAGTCCCATTCCTGTGAAAAAGCCGGCCCGTTTGACTTGGTCAAAAGGTGGCAGGTCGGCCCACGGAAAGCCTGTTAATGGCATGTTCGCATATAGCCCATTTACAGCCCGCTAACCCAGGGCCCGTTATGCCCTATCCGAATTAGGCCCAGTAGCATCATCTGGGCCGTCCAATATGATTCCAGCCCGTTTTAACTTCCGACCCATGTGTGGCCCATGACTTCTTTCGGCCCATATGAGGCCCTTTGTAACTCTTGGCCCATTAACGGCCTGTGGTGAAACTGACCCATAATGAACAGTGTATCACGTTATACCCATTAACGGCCCGTTATTCCATTGGGCCATTTCCGTCCCAAGTTGTCTTTTGGCCTTCTCAGGGCCCATTGATTCTTGGGCTCATTTGCAGCATTCGGTTACATACGGCCCGTTACTGTCATTTTCTGCTTGTGGGCCAAATTCAGCCCGTCGTTACAGTCGGCCCGTTTGTGGACCGTTAATACGTTGGGCCGTTTTCATGTCAAAAAAACCAGTTGGGCTGTTTTCATAGAGTTATCAAATACGGCCTATTAACGGCCCGTTATGGTCCATGAATAGTATGGCCCATGATTGGCGAAATGATGATACGCCCCGTAGAAGGCCCATGGATCCTACACCCCGTATGAGGCCCATGGATAGTACGGCCCGTAGAAGGCCCATGGATCGTACGACCCATAGAAGGCCCATGGACCCTGCGGCCCGTAGAAGGCCCATGGACCCTATGGCCCATAGAAGGCCCATGGACCCTAAGGCCCGTACAGAAGGCCGATGGATCCTACGGCTGGAAGAAGGCCCATGGATCATACGGCCTACATGAGGCCCATGGTTACAACAATCCGTGTGTTGCCATGATTATTTTGGCCTAGTTACCAAAAATAGGCTATTGTGACTACAAGCAAACAACAAAACAAGACAATAAGGAAATAAATAAGCAAGCAATTAACGCTAGCCTATTACCGCTATTACACTTATTACATCCACTGGGCATCAAAGTTCGCCACCAGTGCAAATATGGGGAACAAAGCAGCACAATACATACACTAGCCGTCAATATTGGCCACCAGTGCAAATAAACGCGGCAGCAAAACAAGAGCATAACTGAAACAACTTCAGAAGAGCTCAAGAAACGTTATCCTGGGTATCCACCATGCTGGCAATAAGCTTAGCAAGCTGATTAGCTTTGTCCTATTTGGCGCTAAAATCCTCCAACGCTTGCTGTTGCACCAGAAAGTATGCATCTGAATGCTCCAGGGACTTCCGCAGTCCTTCCGCTTCTTGTTGCAGCACAGTTGATCGATGTCTTTCAGCTTGTAGTTGAGACTCAAGAAACCGAACTGATTCAGACAATGAGTCTGAATAGCTTGTGCAAGCGGTAGTGGCCAGTAACTCGAACACTAAACCAAGACAGGACTTTGGGGTTGTCTCGCTGTCTTCAAGATAGTCTTCCTTAGCTGTTTTATCAGCTTTGTTGGAGACCAACAAGGATGTGTCACTATCCTGAACCTTATCTGCATTATAAAAGAAGAAACAAGCAGACACATAACAAGTTTAGCATGTACTAGTATATGAAACTCATTTCGGTGAACCAGTTCATTAGTAAGGTGGACAAGATTAAACTACCAAGTTTTCTATTGCCAAGTACTAGTACATAATAAAAGCATCAAACAAACATATATCTATGTCCTATGGTCACTGCATTGTCTTGCCAAATCAAAATACAGACACGGTTCAAATCATATCAGTTCAATACAAAGCAGCAGTGAAAGAATACAAAGCGTGGGAAACTACACAGCACAACAAGATTTCAGATGGGTACCACGGGTCTACATGTACAACAACACTATTGGCTCTGTTGTGATGCTAGTAATGTGCATGATATGAAAGTCAACTGTATACACAATTGAAATTGAAATTAAAAGAGCTATTGATAAGAGCAAACCTGTTAAAGAAACATGCGTGAACATACCTGTTGTGCCATAGGAGTTTCGATTGGATCCTTCAATTTAAAAATAAGTTTGTATGAGTAAATACAGTGATACAAGAGCAAATCAATCATAGTTAAAAAAGGCGCGCCTAAGCGAGCGCTTCAGCGCGCCTAGGCTCTAGGTGTTGGCAAAATGCATTGCGCATAACTACGCTTTTTTATAATCTGTGCATAACTGCACATAAGCATGCACTTTGGTCAATAAAGCGCAAGGCGGTGGTAAAACGCACAATTAACGCCTAGCGCTTTTTTGAACTATGATAGCAATGGAATCTTAAACTAGAACAGTTGTTCTTCAGGTTTAGGCACTTGTTCTACGTGAACAGAGTACACTAAGATGCAAGAATATAATACTTAAAAATATAAAATGAGCTCATAGACCTTACCACATTCTTGGTTCGGGACCAGTACAGAACAAGGCGTTCCCAGTCATCGTCTAGTAAATGTGTCTCAGGAGAACGTAAGGGAATTTGATGAGTTTCTTTGCCAGTGTAGTACGTTTTCTTCAGGTAATTCCGATACTACCACCAAGCATTCTTGAAGATAGCATAGGTATTAGCACAAGTTACCTCATCCTGAGTTTCGAAATCGGTCCTTCTCTATAGAGAAAAATGAGAAAATTTGATGGATTATAACCATCATGGAGGTAGGATGTATGGGACGAAGCAAAGTAATTGCCATGAATAACATTACTTACACATAACTCCTGGACAAACACCTGCAACTGGCATTTTCCTTCATCTTCAGTATAATATTTCCAAGATGGGAAGATACACACATACGATTTAACAACATCAAATGTGATATATGCTAAACTACGACTAGCTGGTTGTGCTTCCTCCACGGGAATAGGCGTACTAACTGGTGGAGTTGGGGTTCGCCGTGATAGTACTAGCCCTTTGGGCACTGGAGCTGCCTTACTAACTGCTCTTGTTTGGGAGCTTTGTGGTGGAGATGGTGCTGTGTCAACAGGAACTGGGTTACTATCGGCTGGGGTTGGGGTTAGATTGGGTGAAGCTGGTTCTCTGTCCATCACAGTAGGGGTACAATCTGCAAGAGTTTGGGTTATGTGTGGTAGGGCTGGTTCTTGTGCATGTACTACCAGGGTGCTATCTCCACCAAGAGGTAGCACTGTTTTATTTGAAGACCGTGTTTTTAGTCCGCTAGATACTGGCATCACCCGCTCCAATTCAAAAGGCTGATAAACAGGAAACATAGTTGAATGTACAGACATTGTATGAGAGACAGATGCAATAGATAGTGTGGAAAAAAGAGGGCATGAAATAGTTGACATGTATATTGTTTAACTAAAACGGATAGCATGACATAATTTCACATATATGATGTCTATCTAAACTGGATAGCATAGCATAACATAATTCAAAGATATGATGAATAACTAAACAGGATCGCATGACATAATTCACCTACATGTTATCTAAGTAATCAGGATCGCATCATTTAATTCACATATGTGATTTATATGCTAAACAGAGGGCATTCGATATGATGTCTGAACTAAGAACATGGTGTTGAATATTGTGTATATGATGTCTAAACTATGCAATGCAAGACACCGTATGCATGATATGAGCAGTATAACCATGCCAAGTTAGAGCATACACCTCAGTGGGGGAATAGGACTGGTCATCTGTCTCTGAATCCATCTCTGAGGAGCTATCGGGACCCAACAAGAGATCTGCTTCGACAGGTAGCACTGTCTGCTCTGAAGGCCTTGTTTTCACTCCAGATTTTTCCATCTCCCACCCAAATGGCTGATTCACAGGAAGAGTAGTTTAATGTACAAACATTGTCGACAAATGAAATGTAATGAAGAAAAGGATGGGCAAGATATCATTCAAATATATGATGCCTGGTTAAACAGGATGGCATTGCACATTTCACATATATTATGGCTGGCTAAAAGACATGAGACTGCATAATTCCCATATATGATATAGAAACTAAACAGGTGGCATTACAGAACATGTCTAAACTAAGCAGATGACATATATGATGTCAAAAGTAGGCACTGCAAGGCAACATATGCATGATATGACTAACATCATCATGCCAAGGTAGAGCAAACACCTTGTGGGGTAAATAGGAGTGGTCAGCGGCGTCTGAATCCGCCTCAGAACAGATATCTTCCTCTGGATTACAATCTGGAGAGGGGTGGGTAGGGTTTGCCATTGAACCCACCATGGAGCGATGTCTGCATGACATTGTATTGCTGCACAAAACTCTTCTCTTTTTCTCTACATGTTCAGCATGACTGTGTACAATATATGACATGCATACGAAAAAAATATGGTGAGATTATGTAAGGAGAGCATGCAGAAATTTAGAGTGATGGTAACAACAAGTGGATCGATGTTTTTCCATTGAACCAAAATAGCCCTAATGGATCGACCTGAATGTATAGTAATAAGTGATGCAACAAGTGTACAACCTCTTTGCCGTAGCCGTGTCGACCTCAGCATCATTGGGTTGGTCGCTGAAGGAGTTGAGGCAGAGGTGGCCGTCGGAGGTGTGGAGGAAGATTTGAGGAATCTGTAGACGGCGTCCAGGGCACTGCTCTATTGTGATGGATCGTTCTGTCGTTGGAGCAGCTCCGGTGAGCCGTAAGACGTCAAGGCTGAAGCAGCACAAGACAGACATCATCAATCTCAAGTGGGATTCTAATAGCATCTCCAGTAGATGATGTAAAATGGATGTAAAATTAACATCACCAAAAACCACCTGACTACAACAGATGAGGTAAAAACTGTTGACTCTGAACTTAACTGTCAAAACTGAAATTTACTGTGGAATCTGAATGCTACTGTCGAAACTGAACGCAATGGTAGTAGAGAGGCACTTGACATGTAGTTTAGGGAGGGCCTACAGTTCATCTTCAACCTGCACCCCCCCTGAGCCTCCAGCCACCACCGGCCGAACCGCCGGCCCCAGCGCCGCCTCGCTGCCCCGAAATAACTCGCCACCGCCGCCCCAGCCAGCCCTCTAGGCCCCCCCCCCCCCCCCCCCCCCCCGCCCTGAACCCTAAGATACATAGTGGGGTACCTCTCCGGCGAGCCCCCGTCCCCGCTGCGGGTGGTACTTCCTTAACTCCGGCGAGCCCCCCCCCTCCAATCCCTAAAAATCGACTGACCCAAAAGTCGATTCAGTCGACTGAAGTGTGGCTTAATCAGAGAAGAGCAGCAGCAGCAGCTGGGCGAGCGAGCGATGGAGCGAGAGCCGGAGCAGCAGCAGCAGCGCGAGCGAGCGAGCGAGAGCCGGAGCAGCAGCAGCAGATCCGGCTGGTATGGCCGCCGCCGCCGAAGGGGCCTCGCACTGGGGGAGAGCCGCCATTGAGATGTCGCCCGTGGCGCCGGCTTCAAGGTATCCACTCCATGGGGGTGCGGGATGGAGCACCGTCGGTGCCGGGAGGTCGAGTTAAGGAGAAGGTGCGATGCAATGAGTGTACAACGTCTTTGGTGGTTCCGAGTAGGCCTCGGCTTCGTCCGAGGAGTCGGTGAGGATGTTGTGGTTCCGGTGGAGCAGGTTAAGGCGACGCTGTGGTGATGGAGCAGCCGTGATGGACGAGGCGATCGTCGGAGCAGCTCCTTGGAGGTGGAGGACGACGCGGCTGAACCGGTGGGACGGCGAGATGGACGACGGATCCTCATCCTGGGAGGTGGACGAGGCACGTCGAGCTATTGCGGTGGACGATGACGTCAGGGAAGAGGCTCCGGCTGGGCAGCGGTGACGTGGCAGACGGAGGAGGGTGGGGTTTCGTGGCTGGAGCAGAGAGGTTATGGCAGCCTGGGGTTTCGAATGGCGAAAAGGGGGCGATGGGAGGGGGTGAAGCATGACTTAGGGACGCGCTTGTCCAAAATGTAGGGTGTGTTACAAAAGTACCCCCCACCGATTTGAACTAGCGTCCCTTTCGGCTCAGGGTTAGAAGGGGGATTTCGCGTGTCGGGATTTGGCAGCTGGAGGGAGTTTTCGCGCGTGTTGTAATTTCGGGATAGCAAGGCGCGGGTTGTGAAGGCGCTAGTTTTCAGAGCACGATATCTGAATTTTCGGGATATAACAACACGCGGGTTGAATTTTAGGGACAAGCCTAACGTGTAGTACTATTGTACTTGTACGTACCAAATCAATTCGCACTTCCCTCAACCAAAAAGAAAACGAAAAAAATAAAACTATTCACACCACACAAAGAGAGAGTATTGCCCCATTTTACTATACAAATGCTATTCAAAGCTATGTCTGATTAAATTTTTTCGCTTGCTGTATAATGCATGTAACCTACTCATACCAACATTTTAGTGCATTCCAAATGTCCATACTACCACTACAATTCGAACTAAATTTGAATTCGTTTCTCTATTTCAATAAGAATCTACAATCATGATTGTTGCCAACTTCAACCATCATTCATGTATTACCTTAATAACACACCACATGATTACTATAGAGATAGATATGAACTATGTGTACTACATGAACTCAAATTCTATTTTTTGAATACACTTGATGTTGATTCCAAATAATAGTACATTTGATGTACTAACTATATATTCATAATCTAAACCATGTTCCATACGTACACCGTGTTTATCACACAAAGTATAGTGCCCCGCCCCCTACATTATGACAAGTATTTAGACCTGAGTTGCAAAAGCCACACATTAGCCCAAATTATAATCAATGTTCTACATTATGATATATTCTTCAAGTATCCGTATCCACTTTTTATAATGAATTATGATCTTTGTTCGTCTTTTCCACCTTCACGATCCTCTTCTATTTGTAGCTAACTAGTGCTAACTTTCTATCGTGCATGCACACGCCCGCCCCCCTCACACACCCTTAGCGTCCCCTCCATCGCGCACGTTCATTATTTCTCTTTAGGTCGTCCACCAGCGGTGTGTGTAGGCCCCGGCTCCTTCTTTCTGCACACACCGGTCGATATACCTCTCTAGCCAAGTGTGCCTACAACAAACACATATATACTTCCCCTCTTCTCTTCTCACTGTCCATGCCCCCATATGTCCAATATGATTCCACACAGGTGCACACTCCCGCCCCTCTTTTCATTTATCACATGCTCGCACACTCCTCCCCCTAGACATGGTAGGCCTCTCACACCACCTCCTAGCCACACCCTCTCCCCTTGTCTGCCTCTCCGGACCTTATTTGCTTCTAACACATGCAGGCGTGTATATGAACTGATCTCCCTACATATAGCCAGGTCGACTATAATTCGTTTTCACAAAGCACCGATACACTTACCTCGCTAGTTATGTCTCTCCTTTTCTCGGACACACGACGGTTGATCTTCCTATGTAGTTACGCATGCTTACCACAACCATATCTTCTCCCCTCATCATCCTTGAATACCTCCCAACCCGTCTCTCACACGCATGTGCATAGACAGGCAGACATCCCCCACCCTCTCTTATTGATATTGCACTCATACCCTCCGTTTGTCTAGCAGGCCTCTCCCACCATTTGTGAGACGCCACTCCACCACCAACCCTCCGACGCTCTACCTTTGTCTTTTTCCTCTGCTACACATATCCATGGATGTCGATCGATCTCCCTCAATACATAGCTAGGTCTCTCTCCTTCCCCACACATATACTAGTCGACCGGTCTCTACCCCCCCCCCCCACACACACACACCCACACCCACACACACCGATAGTCGAACGTTGTAGGTAGGTATCCATGCCAGGAAGAAGAACTGCACCTCTACCCTCTCAAATTCCAGTAGGCCAGCCGCCCTATATCTTTGACATGGGCAAACACAAATTCTATGGCACTCTTTATCGATCGCGCAGCCACACACTTCATCCCTGTTTTCAATTCTATCGGTATCTCACGTCCATGACTCTGTTTCACACACATTGCATATGTTACGGTTTTCTGATTGAGATATCATCAACACATTGCCTCTGTTTCGCACAAACCATCTCTCTCACACCCACCCATGTACGTACCTGCACCTAAAGAAGAAGTGCACGCAGGACGCACGTGCTCACATCTGGTTCCCGGCCACACCCGTGCGGGTACATGGTGGAGTTTGTTTTTGTACGAAAAGGCAGCCCACGTGATAATTTGACGCGTGTAGCGGTTGTTTACTCAAAGGAGGGTCGGGTACCACGCCTCGAATATAAAACGATTGCCGTGGGGAAAATGGAAAATGGGTTTGTCTCTCGTCACACCATCTCACACAAGGCCGTCGTGGCCTCTCTCTCTCAGTGTTGGTCAGTGGTCCGGCCGCATCCCGTCCGTCGGCGGAAAGGGAGGATGTGCATCGTCTCTCCGTTCGACGGCATTAAGGCAGCTCGTCCCAATCTGCGGTACCCACCGTTCTCTCTGACCAAGCTCCGGCGCGGTAGGGCCTTCGCCACTTGCTCGCTGCCGCAGTATGGGCAGATCTCGGCCGCTGGTGCCCTCCTAGTAACATCCTGACGACCCTCAGGTACAGCTTCCTCCAGCCTTGCTCCACTGCCCATCTTCCCACGTTGCTGCATGTGGATCTTCTTTAGTTGTTTGCTTAAATCGTATCTCGGTCGGCGTACTTTCCATCTTGCAATCTCGTCCTCAAACCATTTTTTGATAAACCACCATGTGTTATCTTTCCCTTTTTACATGGAACATGCTTCTTTTTTGTCAGCGTATGTGTCTTCAACTCGTGTTATTGGGCAGTAATTGTTTCCTTTCGACCTCCTTTTGCAAACAAGGCTATCCATTTTCACCTCGTTGTTATTGCGACCTTTTGGTGAACTGCACAAATCACTTTTCTGAAGAGTGCTTTGTGCAGTTCCGCCAAAATGTCACACGGGCAATGTTTTTACATTTCTGTGGGACTACGGAAAGGCAGACTGGTTTTGCTATCCTCCTCATCCAACTCCGTGCCTAATCTTCTCCAACAAGAAGTTAGTCCTAAAGAGAGATTGTAGAGGTGATCGGCTTCTATTTATGTGTGTTATGTTTCATCATCTAGTTCCACTATTATTGTAATCACACTGACTGGATATCTTTGCAAACAGGGATGGTCCGCTCGATTTTAGTGGAGCTGCACAAAATGATCGGATTGTGGTGTCCTTCATACACCTCTTTTTTGGCCACAGAGCTGGGTGAAACTAGCTGCCAAGCAATGAACATTGTGCCCAGGAAATGGAGCCATGCCTACGAACAGCATCGATCAATTATATATTTTTTCTTTATTTGTACACCTTCTCACAACTTTGTCTTCAGTTGTGATGTGAATATTGGCGCTGATCTGCGAACCATTGAGATGCATTAGGCATGGTATTTTCATTTGTATTTGATGGAATGTTGTAACGAGATAATCTCGAGGCAAGACACATGAATCCTAAGTTGAAACCTTTTTTTCCTGCGGGAACCAAAGTTGAAACCTTCATAGCATCACAGTACAATTTCATCAAAATTATGCGTACATATAAACAAATCCTGGAGGATTGATAGCAATGCCAGAAACAATTCAACTTCGTTTCACCGACATGTTGGACATCCTTCATCCGGCTCCACCTGCCTTGCAGCAATATTGAGTGCACAACACAACTTCAGGGAAAGATTCACCCCGGTCGTTGCGCCGCAGTAGTAATGACTAGTGAGCAGTCAAATCACAGAGCCCCACCTTCGCCACAGTAAGTTGCTCGGACGAAGCAACCATCATTTCTCTATTCCTTGAATCCGCTGGTACTCCCATATTCCCACAGTAATAAGTTGCTCGGGTGAATCAACCATCACTATATCCGCTCACGTGTGATGACCATAGGAGTTATCCATTTAGATTGCATGTTAAAAAAAATAAAGGTCGATAACTAATGCGGCAAACTTAAAAAAAAACTAATGCGGCACCTCGGGCCAACGCGGCCAGATCGCATTTTGCACGAGAAATTACACACCATGTTTCGTTGACATGTGGTCCCGTTCCAACAAATCAGTGAGACAACGGCGAGTAGTAGGAGTATTTCCGAACAGACGTGTAGGCCGGGGCGCCTCTTCGTGAACCGTGGCAAACTGGCAACCGTCCACCGACTCTTCGCCTTTCCCTCTCGATTTGGAACTGCTGTCGCACGCTCTTCCTCTCCCTCCTCCATTTTCCTTTAGCCTTTCACCCTTTCTTCTGCCATTGTTCGATCATCTTCTCCATGGAGGGAACAGGCCGAAAACGACCTCGTTATTCTTGCCCTGATCTGAAAGATGACGTGGTGGAGGAACTCATTGATCGGTGCGACGTCATTACCTCGGCTAGCATGGCAGGTTCGTTCAAGCCCATTCTCGACTCAACTAATAACATCATTACAAGGAACCCAAGAGTCAAGGAGCGGTTTGATCTCCCCTATCTTCTTCGCCGTGACCCTGATGACTGGCGCCGGCACGACGGAGGCCTCGCCCTGTGCAAGTTGATGCCGCTTGATAATGATACGTATGATGTTAAGATGCCATCGCTTGAGGGCAAGGCTTGGGCAGGCGCAAATGGAGATTGGGTTGTTTACATTGGGTCCAACTACGAGTGGGAACTTGTGAATGTGTACACTAGTGACCGGGTTCCACTTCCAAAAATCTCAGCAGACTACCCAGAGGTTGAGCACACCGGTATTGTACGCATGTTCAAATACGATCATGGTGACTGTCTTCTATGGAAGATAGCAATTTGTCGAGTTCCCAACCGCTCTTGGAATTACAACAACTATGAAGTTGTTGCTATCTTCTACAAGCTTGTTACCGTCCTTGGTAGTTTGACTCGATGGATATTGCTCAAAAATCAGATTCTATACACGGATGTGTACTATGATGCAATTCAATACGAGGGCCTTGTGTTTGCTTCCACCGCTCATGGCACTGTTTTTGCATGGGATCCTCATAGTTTCGGTACGTTTGTCTTCCACCGTAATTATAATTGTTTCATCCACATGCATGTGGGTTAGAAAGTTTCCCTTCCCTCCGTCTAGGTGAGTAAGTCATCTTAGGTTGTGCACCATGACCAAGGAGGAGGAGAAAACGAGAGAACTTAATGTTCATTTGCTAATTAATAGCATTGCATGCAATGAACTAACCACTGCATATCGTGTTTGGTAGTCTCAAGTCATTAAAAGCATGCACACCCCACATCTCTTATTGGTTGATATGTCAAGAAACAATAAATGAGGTAGAATTTAATGCACCGTGCCTAAGTGTTTTGGGATTATTTGGTTTTCGTAAGATGACTTACACACCTAGATGGAGGGAGTACTAATTAACCTTCTTCTTGTGTTTCCAAGGTCCTATAAACATTCCACCACCTATACTTGAAAATTTTTATAACCAAGGGGGAGATGGCAATGGTGATGATCATGAGCATGAGGACGAGCAGAACGTATATACTCAGTGGTGCCTTGCAACTAATTCCGATGGATCACCTCTTCTTGTGTGTATACAGCCCACTGATGATGTTACTACTGAGGGAGCACGTGTTATATCCCATGGTCGCACTCTCCGGACCTATTCCAACACCCGTTGCATGGTATTCGGGATGGATACAAGTGTGCTAGTGCCAACACCTTCTCCCTGGTCCAGAATTGATAGTCTTGGAGAAAACTCGCTCTTCCTTGGACAAAACTATCCGATGATGGTGAAAGGCGATCCAACTGCTATTGACACAACATTACTAGTACCATTTATGAGAAGCAACTATGTCTATACCTCGGACATTAGGGTGGTTCCCTACCCTGGTACTGATATAGTAGGCCGCTTCAGCCTGGATGATCAGTCCTACGTTGGTCTCGATATCGACAATAGATGGCCCATCTCAGAGAATCACTTGTGGTTCAAAGCAAGCGTTTCCAACGCCGAGGAATGGTTGAGTTGAAGTTCATTGCCTTGCTTGTTATTTGTTGTGTGGTGAAAACTTTAGTATTTATAATGTATCCTCGTTGTCGATGTGGGTTGATGACCTGTTGTATGTAATAAAATGATATGTCTGTGTTAAACTTACTAAATTTATGAATGGATTTCTAGTTGCTTCTGTGAGTGAGTGGTGCGATGAGGCAAAAAATATTTTCCGAATACATAATTGTACGTGCATTGCAACAGGTTATCGGATGAGGCCAATCAACAATAGTAGTACACTATTTGTACTAGCTTCACATGCTTCGCGCGTCGTGCGGGTGTTTCTACTGTAGCCATATTGTACGTAACCAGCACCTCAAATCCTCGATACTAGGTACTATATAAGTAAGTAGTAGGAGTAGTAGGGTGGCATGGGCTAGAACAAGCATTCACGTCTAGGAGTACGGAACACGCCACCAGCACGACTTCCATCTGACACCATATTTCTTGGAGTCCGTGCTAGAGCAATCTCTTCAACCACATCATTTCTCTAACTCAGCCATCGCACGGCGGGCGAGGTGGGGATTTGCCGATAGTCGGTTTCCTCAACTACGGTCCCACTTGTAAGGCCAACTCCAACGCTCTATCAATATATCGATGTACTCTTCTTCCCAATACAAAAACTTGCACCCATTCTACTCCCTCCGTTGCACAATACATGCCTTCTATTTGTCAAAATATATGTGTATCTAGACATGTTTTAGTATATAGGTACATCCATTTTTGGACAAATGGAAGTCAAGTATTTTGGAACGGTGGGAGTACACAATAAAAAATTTTAAGTTAGCACAACTAGTCTAATCCGAGAGCACAACCGAAGATTTGGTCGGGTTCTTCCTCCTTTTGCCGACACGTGGGACATCCAGCATCCAGGTCGTGTCATGAAAGAAAATAGAGTGGTAGTTGAAGCCACGAGATGTGCATCTTGGGTTAAACTATAAATAGAATCTTAGTACTCTTGACTAACTCCAAAAGCGGCCACCAAAGATCTTTATTGGATTTGTTTTTCATCACCAGCACGTCGAGGTGAAAGATGCGCCGGTTTAGTGGGTCCTCTTGTGTTTTCACTGACATGTGGGGCCACATGTGAGCAAACAGACGTTGGGCCCCGCGCGTCCGCTGGCTGGGTGAGAAGAGAGATAGAGGAGGGCTGAGCATGGACTGCAGGAAATTTGTTCTACGTAACCAGCACCTTGATATTCGCGTGTGGTTGTTTCTAGAATAAAAAAAGGAGGTACCCCTACTTATGTTACTCCCACTATGTCTAGCCTAAGGTTAGTAGGTGACCTTGCGCTTGGCTCTTCGCCTCTTCCGGAAGTCGATGGTTCTACAGTAGTGCTTCTAGCAATCTGACACCAAATGAACTGCTGGACGTCCACCGCTTGTAAGAAAAAGTTTCTCTTCGTGCTGCGAGCCACCGCGCACGCGTTGGCGAGGGCGAAGGCGTAATCAAGCTTCTCGTCGTTCTGCGAGTTGACGGGACACATCAAAGTTATTTACTAGTAGTACGTACTCTCTCCAAAAAAGGGCTGACCATGTCATTGCTACCATCCCGTGCTCCGTCGTTGAGTACGTGCACTATTCACATGCCATTGAGGAGAAAAAATATTTCGTAGGTGCCATCGAAGTGGACGACTCACTTACGAAAAAGGGTTTCCCCCCGCTCCCCCCCCCCCCCGGACGACTCACTTACGCACTGCTTATCTGATTATCTCCATTTTCTTGCATGACACGTGCACCTTGATGCTAGATGTCCCGCGTGTTGGGAGAAGGATGAACAAAGCTCACGTAAAAGAAAAGAGTTGAAG
This sequence comes from Triticum aestivum, assembly GCF_018294505.1. Taxonomy (NCBI): domain Eukaryota; kingdom Viridiplantae; phylum Streptophyta; class Magnoliopsida; order Poales; family Poaceae; genus Triticum; species Triticum aestivum. The sequence goes on from NC_057801.1 coordinate 540,002,302, forward strand.
AGCATAGATTCCCGACGACCGAGGAGGAGCAAGGAACCTCGCGGTGGAGCGTCTGCAAGGAACCTTGCGCGTTTTGCCCTGTTTTTTGCCGCCTGCCCACCTATAAACAAATAAAAGAACATGAACTTTTCGCATGTACAGGACGCATGCAGCCACACATGTACACAAGCCAATGCACTAACTCCATCCGATCCAACTCATGCACATACGCGCACAGCATGGAGCACACAACGCATGTACACAAGACATGCATGCACACACGCTCGGCCGCAGAATGCACGTGAATAACACATGCATGCGCACACACTCGGCTGCATGGAGGCGTGCGCCATCCGCGGCAACGTCCGGTTCGTCATGCTACGGCGAAGCTCACACGCAACGGCGCATACGCATCTCTTGCATCACCTCTTTGCCGTCGTTGATCAACTACTATTCACAGTCGGAGACGAAGACGACCGCAGCCTCGGCCTTAGAGCTAGCACCGATGGAAAAACACGCACGCTGCATGCACACGAGCACATACGGAGTGCCCACGACGTGGTGATGGTGCGTCCCCAGTTGCCTCTACTCCTTCTGCGCACGTAGTGTATCAAGGCGGATGCATGCTAATGATGATGTGGGTGAGATCTTCTACACAAGGTGACGTACACCATCAAGGTCCACAGTCAAGGGGGTGCTAGAGCAATTACAATAGAGCTGAGTCAGCGGGCTATAAGGAATAAACTAGTATATTTCTGCTTAGTTGGAGGAAAGAGAAGAGGAGAGAGAAGGTAAGCGGGCTCTTCGTGAAGAGCCAACTCTAGCACGTGCTCCTAGGCACTTTGTGAGAATGAAAGGTGGGCCACAGAATAAAAAAGTAGTAGTACACTCTTTTGATCTACTATTTTGTACATGTTGACTATAAGATGGGCTGTAGATGACATGGCATTGGCTATACTATTAATGATCTTTAGATGAGGTGCTAAGTGCATTAAATGGCTTAGTAACTCAAGTCTTCAATGCATAGGTGCTTAGTTTATTGGTGCCACATCATAGTTTATGCCTACGTGGCAGGCTTAGCAGCTATACATGGTGGAGCACTGGGAGAGGCCAAGGCTGGTCATAGTGGGGAGTAACTTGTACTGTAATATATTACTATGTTACTCTAAACATCTCTATAAACCGGAAAGGAGGGAGTAGTACTCCCTCCATTTACTTATACAAGGCCACTATGGAAAATATACTTTGCATCTATACAAGGCCACCAACAATAATCGAGACAAAAGTTAATGCTATTTTCTTGAACCAGTAGTCTATTTAATACTTGCATGCATGCAGTCATAATGACACTCCAATCAGCTTTCTATCCCTTCCTTGCATGCATGTGGTGTGTTAATGATCCCACTAAACGAGAAAAAAGTGAGTTTACAAAGCAAGACATTAAATTTTACCTTGGTACCTGTAATATGAGTTTGTGGCCTTGTATACAAACATGGAGGGATCATATGCAGAGTGTGGGAGCACATGATATTTCCCTAATCCGGACCGATCCCAAGTTGGCTTCTCACCTTCTTGGCCCAACAAAAACCGCTCCCCCTCCTGCGCGCGCTTCCCGCCCGGTGCCAGCTGAGCCCGCCGCTCCACATTGATGGCAAGTCAGGGTGACGCGACCTCTCACTGCTTTCGCTGTTGAAGCGGCGCGCCGACCGAGGGCACCGCCCGCTGCACGCCCAGCATTTCAGACGACCCAGTGGATAGTAACTTTAGAGCAAGTACTACAATTAGATGACATAAGCAGGCTATAAGGATTTAAATATAGTATTTGTGCTTAGTTGAAGGAGAGAGAAGAGGAGAGAGAAGAGGAGACAGAAGAGAAGCGGATTGTAAACGTGTAGCCGGTTGTACTCCAACATACTTTGTGAGAAAAAAGGTGGGGCCATTATTAATGATATTGTATTTATACTAAAGGGACTAACGGACGCCTTAATTACTCTATTTTTTAGACAAACCTTGGTGGGGCTATTATTGACTTTTTTGAGCTATTATTGACTTGGACGTGGCATTTGGGGCGAAAGGCCTACTATTACACTCGCACGACCGACCTGGCATGCTCTACCCTAGCCGCCGCTGTATCATATGGTTTCGCATCGTTCCTGATCTTAGCGCCGCCATGCAATTCTTCTCCAGCCCTCCTTCCGGCGTGCACCGCGAGAAGGGACAGCAGTCCTCCGAACCCCGCCTTTCGTGATCCTATACAGGAGAGGGGCGATCAGGTTTTTGTGGATCACACTCCTGTGACTGCTGCCAGCGACGACTTCCTCAAAGACAGCCTTGTTCCCCGACCTCGGTAACCTCTTCATCAACGACATGAGTGACAACATCAACCACATCGGTTCTACTCCCGCTGTACAGTATGTGATTCTGTCCTCCTGGTTTGGTCCGCATCATTACTTTGATGTTTGCAATTGTCGTCATGATCTATTTACTGCTGATTCGGATTAAATCTCATACTAAATTGCTAATATATTCAACAATCCAATCCAAAAACCTGATTACAGGCAATTTACTCTGAGTGGTTTTGCTGCGCTTTTGAAGCCGCCAACTTTTAAGGGGGTGCAATATAAAAGGTGGCGCACAAGAGCGGTATATTGGTTTCAGATCATGTACTGCTATGACACCACTAAGGATAAGCCTGAGGGCGATCTTAATCCTACACAGCAGGAAGCTTTTCAGAACATGGATACCCTCTTCAAAGCCGCCCTGCTGAGTGTTCTTGACGATTCCATTGTGGATTCATATACGTCATTTGACAGCGGCAAAGACATGTGGGCTGCACTCAAGGCCACGTTTGGGCCCTTGGGCGCTGGCAACGAGTTGTACGTCATGGAGCAATTCTGTGACTACAAGATGACTGATGAGCGCTCTGTTGTTCAGCAGAATCATGAGATACAGTCACTCTCTAAGGAACTTGAGTACTTTAAGTGTGTGTTGCCGGACAAATTTGTTGTTGGGACCATCATTGCCAAGCTTCCACCTTCGTGGAACGATTTTTCTACTTCTCTGAAAAACAAGAGACATGATTTTTCTGTTTTGGATCTCATTTGCACTCTTGATTTTGAGGAGAAGGCGAGATCAAAAGACACACGTGCTCGGGTCGCTAAGGGAGCTTCTAGTGCCCACATGGTCCACGAGAAGAACTTCAAGCCCAACCAGGTCCAAAACAAGAAGAACAAATCTTAGGGGAAAGGCAAGTTTGATGCAAAGAACAAGCCATCCCATTCTACCAACTTCAAGAAGAATTCTCATAACAGGAAGGGATACAAATCTCAATTTTGTAGCACCGCACAAATTTTTTATGCTTGCATCCACCTGCTGTCAGCTAACCTCATGGTGCTCCAGGTATTCCTACATTCGTAACTAGGTACAATGACCACCGCAAGATGAAATTAGCTTATTCGTATGTTGACTTGCTGAATGCAGTGCAGAACGATCCTGTCATGTGTGGAGGAGCAAACAAGCATTGCGGCCGAAGGTGGAAATCAACCAAGGACTTATGAAATTATATGTAATCTTCCTCAGGCAGGTCACTATCCCCTTCGTCCAGATGATCGTGTTTTGTCATGCCGAGCTATTGATATGTGCTACTATTTTGCAACACCGTTTAAGTATAGCTACTGTTTTCCTATCTTTTCAGATTCAGGACAATGAATATGATTTCAGGGGAACTGCACAATATGGACCCGCTGCAAATGTGTCAGCATCAGTTGCAAGATGAGGCAGCTAGCTAGCTGTGGAGTTGCCAACATGCTCAAAGTGCTCGCAACATTTTGAGAAGAAACAAGCATGCCCAGGAAATTAATGCGTGCGCGGGGAGGCCCTTTTCTTAGAGAAGCATCGACCGATTTTGTTTATTTCCACACCTTCTCACAGCTTTGTATATTGGTTATAGTATGGTGAATCATTGAGATGCATGGACATGCTGAACTTTTGTTCTTCTCAATGTTAGTTTAATGTGAGTGTCTGCATCCAGTACCGCATCCTCTAATTTGGTGGATGCACACAGACAAAATAAATCTCCTTAATTTACTCCATAACCACCCTATTAAATAGGCCTAGTAACAAACCAGGCGCATGCAGTGGCCGGCGGGCACATGCATCCTACATGCATGGCCAGTCAGCCAAGCCCATGCGCCAGCTCCAATGCAGCAACGCAAAAGAAGAGAGCGGTTCTTGGGAAAAGCGAGTAGTTAGTGCAGCAGGCCTTATAAACACGAACAACTCGCTCTCCCGCTTCGTCTCCCCACCCAATTCCCCCCGCTCCCCAATCTTCTTCACTCGTCCAGAAAACCCCGCTCACCTTCTTCCTCACTCGTACAGAAAACGCCTGCTCCTCTTCTTCCACTCCTACAGAAATCCCCAGCCCTCCTTCTTCCCCACTCGCACTGCCACTAGGCTCATCTCTGGATACCCTGCTCAAACCCGTGAGCTCGGCACGACGCCCACAAGGAAAATGGAGTCGGCTGGCCCCAACGCCAAGAAGATGAGGCTCCCGCCAGCGGCGACGCCGGTTGTAGATCCCGCACCCAGTAGCACGGGGAGAAGCGGCAAGCCCCCCCCCCCCCACCCGGATCTGAGGAACCGGTAGAATCTCCGGTGGACTGCATCAGCGATCTCCCGGGCGTCAACCTTGAGGAGATCATCTCGCTTCTCCCCATCAAGGATTGCTGCTGCACACAAGTCCTCTCAACTCGGTGGCGCCCTCATGGCGCACCGCACCCCTCAATCTCGACTATCGTCAGATATCTGTCCTTACTGAATTTGATCTCCTCAGAGCCATCGTCTCTTCTCACTAGCAAGGCTCCGTTCAATGCCTTTGCATCCCAACAACCTACCTGTTGTCCATACCCAGCAAGGTGGATGCTTGGCTGACATCCCCTAAATTCGGAAAACTCCAGCAGTTTGAGTTCTACCATTACCACGAAAGTTTCATACCACGAACATACCAAGAATTCGTGCCCACACCACCATTTTCCATCTCGCGGTTTTCCTCCTCTCTCCACACCGCCACCTTCGCCCGGTGCCATCTACCAGACGATCTGGTACAAATGCTTCGACTCCCACTGCTAAGAAAACTTTCGCTTGTGGTGGTTTATCTGCCGGAGGCCTCACTGCACAGCATCATCCACTCTAGTTGCCCTGCCCTGGAGCGCTTGCTGATTGTTTTGGGAATAGAAATCGGTATCAGTTGTCTCCAAATAAAGTCGCCTATCCTTAAAAGCATTGGAATTTGTTTTAAAGGACAACAGCTCATCATCGAAGATGCCCCTTCACTTGAAAGGTTGCTCCTTCATAATTGTTATACACCTTCAGAAAAAACTATCATCTCTGCGCCCAAACTGGAGACCTTGGCTGTAATTCATGACCCATTTTAATAATGACAAGGAGTGGGTGTTTGGCTCCTCACTTTTTCAGGTACCATATTTTATCATCTACACATTTGTAATCATATGCTGCATTTTTCATTTGTGCGCATAAGTTTTATATCATCTTGGAGTACACTTTGGGTACAAATATTATGTTATATGCTCAATGAAGAGTTCGTACATTGATAGCCTATCAATGTTGCTGGATTCTGTCAAGATCATATATATCAGAATGTATAGTTTTGATCTGGACATAATTATTGGCTTGTTGCGATGCTTTCGATCTCTGGAGAATTTATACATAGAGGTGATGATTTCATGCACATTGAAAGCCCGTATATATTGTACTAGAATTAACTGTTCGGCTGTCGTTATTTCGACTTACTCTTTTTCCAGACCTTAACTGTTCTCAATCTTCATGTCTACTTAGGCAGAACCACATGGAGAAAAACATGTAACCAATCGTTGGCGTAATAAGCACAAGGATTTTCTTAGTTCTCATGACATTCGTTTGAGGACAATAACGATGGGACGATATGCATCCAACCAGGCAAACAGAAGCTTTGTCACATTCTTCCTATTGAATGCGAGGTTACTATTGTCCATGAGGCTTAATTTTTACAGCAAGAGATTTCTCACGGACGAACATGTTGAACAGCAAAAAAAGAAGTTTCAGGTGGGCAAATGGGCTTCTAAACATGCTCGGCTTCTATTTACAATAAGTTGTAGACATCCTGAAATAAATTTTTTTGCACAGGATGTTGATTTTATGGATCAGACCGATCCATTTGTTTGTGACTGCAAAAAAGAGTGGTTGGGTTAGATGTTACTGTCATGTTCAATCTGGGTTTTGTCTAAAAATTTGATGAACAATTAATCCTTGGGCTTTTTGTACCATTTGTATGTTTGACTTGCATGTTGTTGCCCTCGTACTCCCCTCTACCTGCCACTACACTGCCGCATCTTCCATGGATGTTATTCGTTCCCGTCCGATGCCTTGCCGTTGTTCTCCGCCTTGGTTAGCTCGTTGTGCCCGCCGCTGTCTGGCATTGTCAACATGGTCAACAACCAAGAGGAATCAGGAGATGACTGTACGTGGAGAGGCTGACAGTAGGGACCCACCAGGGTCATTGCATTTCGCAAGCAGGTGCCTCGTTATTACAAGCCAAAAAAATACTTCCTCCTAATTGTTTGATAACTAGGTTCCAGACCATTGTCAATGTAGTCAATAAAGGAGAAAATTACACAACAAGCGGATAACACCAGGGACCCAGCAGCTCGCCCAGTTGTTTTTCAGTTTCAGAGACGGAGCTCAACTGCGCGCTGTGCGGGGGCTATGGCCCGTCTAGCCCACGCTTACGCTTTTATTAAGCACATGACGAGCCCAGCTAATATATTTTTTCTTTCTGAAATTGGCTAGCCCAGTTCTTTTTTTGGAGAATACCAAAACCGTGGCCTACTTGCTTTTCTCAGCCCTGCTGGGCTGCAAATCTTTCAAGACGAGGAGGGATGTAAGTAGTAAGAAATGGGCTACCCCAGTAAACGGGCTATAAGTTGTAAGAAATGGACTCTAAATTTTTAAACCAAAGCCAACCGGCAATTGCATTAAAATATCATTTTTTTCAGGATTTCTCTACTCTCTGCTCTTATAAAAACCAAAGCCAACTGGCAATTACATTAAAATATCATCTTTTCTCCCACAAGATAAACTACTCATACAAATGCATCTTCATGTTCAGTGCAACGAACGGGCATCTTGCTAGTTAAGATTCTAAATTTCATTCATTTTTTTGCGGAGAATTTTTTTTTGAATTTTATATTGATATAATTTTTTGAAAATTATTTTTAACGTGACTCGAAATTTCATGATTAAAAGAGTTCGGACCCCACAAAAATATGCAAAATTTCGTTCAATTTTTTAGCAGTGCCCAGAATATATGGTCTGTAATGCTAATAAAAAGAATATGGGCTTCAAATATCCTTAAGAATTAGGAAATGGGATGTAAATTATTGAAAATAATGGCTAATGGGTTGTATGCTGTTTTCCACAGATTTGGAGGCTGACTTCTGGGCCTACTAGGTTAACGATGACGCTGTCCTAAATTTTTTTTGACGCGTATGCAAGGCTTCGCCGGCTCCGGGTGGTTATCTTCCTGGCCTCGCCCTCGTCCACCGCGTTTGTGCTCTCGGCGCGGCGAGGTCAACAAGGTCAACAAACAACAGCCATCGGAAGAGGCTGACAGTAGGGGGCCACACAGGAAAATGCCTCCTTATTACGCGCAAAATAATGATTCCTCCACCTGATAGCTGGGACCCACCGGAAGGGTCTCTGTATTTCGCGAAAAAAACGTTCCCCCCACTGTCAGCTCGTTCCCACCGAAAATGCCTCCTTATTACGCACAAAAAAATGAATACTCCCCCTGCTAGCTGGGACTCACCTTGGTGGGAGGCTGACTTGTGGGCCAACTAAGTTTACAGGGACGGAGGGCTTTGTCAACTTAGTCAATATGAACGATTCTAGCTCCAGTGACCATACGATGTCCATCCAACGGCCGTAGTGCTTCTTCAACCTCTGGTCTTCGTGCTCCAGCCGCCCAAAGCACAGTCGGTCGTGCCGCATGCTCCTGCCTCCCGTGGACGGCTGTGATGCCGCGGAGGCCTCACCGCCCCCTACTACTCCCACCGCTAGCCAAGACATCCCTCTACTCACCCACACCCCCTGTTATTCTGCGGCGACGGCAGCCTTACACCGTAGCGAACCAGTGAACCCTCGTACTCCTCTAAGCGTGGGCATCCACTATCGCGTCTTCCCCGGCTCCGCGTCGTCACCTTCCTAGGCCTCGCCGTCGTCCACCGCCCTGGTGCTCTCGGCGCGGCGTGGTCAACATGGTCAAGGAACAGCTTCCATCGGGCGTGGACTGTACGTGGAGAGGCTGACAGCTGGGTCCACGGCCGCAGCAAGGAAGTGCCTCTTTATTACGTGCAAAATAATTGTTCCTCCACCTGACAGCGGGGACCCACGGACAGGCCACCGTATTTCGCGAAAGAAACGTTTCCCCCTGACTGCTAGGACCCACCAGCTACATCTTCGCACGCAAGGAAGTGCCTGACAGTCGGGACCCACCTGGTCGAAGCATACGTAGCGTTGTCATTTTGGTCGCAAACGTGTACGTACATATACACTAGTCGATGTAGAGGCGTGCACGTGTCATAGTAGAGGCACGCACGTGCCGTAGTAGAGGCGCGCATGTAGCATGTACACGTACGTACAGCGGCTAGTGCGCAAGAAAGAAAATACGGCCACGTATGTGTACATACGGGCGGGGTCTCGAACGCCTACCTCATACGTACGACCAGGGCTCATGTACATGGCTGGGTCGGAATGGAGAAACAACGTCATCATCGTGTTCATGGGGAGCCAACCGGCTGGGTTGGAACGGAATGCATGGTCGTGTTCATCGGGAGGGCTTGGACAGAATAGGCGATGGAAACGAGGCCTAGCGTACCGCAGAACGGAGGAAACGGCCTTGTGTTCGACCGGCCACATTCGAAACGGGATCTTGTTCATCGGGAGGGGTGTGGTGTACCGCAAAACGGAGGAAACAGACCTCCTACAGTCAAAACGGGGGTCGTGTTGATCGGGAGGGGTGTGGCGTACCGCAAAACGGAGGAAACAGACCTCCTACGGTCGAAACGGGGGTCCTGTTGATCGGGAAGGGTGTGGTGTACCGCAAAACGGACGAAATGGACTTGTGTTGGAGCGCTACGATCGAAACAGGGGTCCTGTTCATCGGGAGGGGTGTGGCGTACCGCAAAACGGGACACCACGGGATACTGTTCATCTCCACCGTCGACCTCCTCCAGCCTCCACGGGCTACCGTCGACCTCCTCCAACCTCCACGGGCTCCTATTCATCCAGCCTCCACCGCACGCTACTCCACCAGCTACTGTTCAACCACCCCTCCACGGGCACCCCTCCACCGTCTACTGTTCATCTAGCCCTCCACACCATGGGGTCCTATTCATCGACCCCTCCACGGGCACCCCTCCACCGTCTACTGTTCATCCAACCCTCCACACCATGGGTCCTGTTCATCCACCCCTCCATTGTCTACTGTTCATCCAGCCCTCCACACCACGGGGTCCTGTTCATCTAAACCCCCCGCAACACTCACTGTTCATCCAATCGGTCGGCTTCAGTTAGCAGCAGTAGCGAAGGAATCGCTCGATCAGGTTCAGTTAACAGCCATCGATCGATCGCTCGGGTTCAGTAACGCGTAGCATGCAGTGAAATCGCTCGGGTTCAGTTAGAGCCCAACGCCTCACTCGGGTTCAGTTAGAGCCAACGACTCGCACACACGTGCGTACGTGTATGAGAGAAACGCGCATCGCTCGGCCCCCGACCTCCACCGTAATTAGGAACTCCCCGAAATTTTCCTCGCCCTCGCTTCTACCACGGTTTTTTCCATCATGGACGGCCCAAAGAATGTCATGCAGCTGCAACTCCGGCCCGCCCAGGACGAAAAGCCCAATTTCTGTCATGATTTTTTGTCATAGAAGTAGTAGCCCGTCACATCTATGATGATACCGGGTTTTGTCACAATTATCGTCAGAGAAGTGTCATATGTATGAGAGATAAAAAATTCGTTCAGCCCAAAATGTCATGGATGTGTCTTTTTTTGTAGTGATTCGGGATGGTGCACCACCTCAGAAGCAGTCTGGCATAAAGCTCGGGCGCCAGTTGCTGGCTCCATAGAGGGCATTTCCGGCATTATGCTCGGCTGAATTCATTCAATCTTTTAAAGACTAAGGTAGTTTATGACACCTCGGATGCCGACCATCGTCGAAGCTCGTCTGTGAAAAGATGCCTCGGATTTAGTTTGGCGTTGGAGCTCGGACGCAAGAGGAACCTTGAATGTCGAATAGTGTTGGAGCTCGGTGATACGTCTACAACATATCTATAATTTTTGATTGTTCCATGCTATTATATTACCCGTTTTGGATGTTTATGGGCTTTACTATACACTTCTATATTATTTTTGGGACTAACCTATTAACCAGAGGCCCATCCCAAATTGCTGTTTTTTTGCCTATTTCAGTGTTTCGCAAAAAAGGAATATCAAACGGAGTCCAAACGGAATGAAACCTTCGGGAGAGATCTTTTTGGAACAAACGCAATCTACGAGACTTGGAGTGGACTTCAAGAAGTAGACGAGGCAGCCACAAGGGTCCAGGGCGCGCCCTAAGGGGGAGGGCGCGCCCCCCACCCTCGTGGGCCCCTCGTGGCTCCCCTGACCGACTCCCTTCGCCTATATATATCTACATACCCCGAAAACATCGAGGAGCACCATGAAACCCTATTTCCACCGCCGCAACCTTCTATACCCGTGAGATCCCATGTTGAAGCCTTTTCCTGTGCTCCACCGGAGGGGGAATCGATCACGGAGGGCTTTTACATCAACACCATAGCCTCTCCGATGAGTTGTGAGTAGTTTACCACAGACCTTCGGGTCCATAGTTATTAGCTAGATGGCTTCTTCTCTCTCTTTGAATCTCAATACAATGTTCTCCTTGATCTTCTTGGAGATCTATTCGATGTAACTCTTTTTGCGGTGTGTTTGTCGAGATCCGATGAATTGTGGGTTATGATCAAGTTTATCTATGAGAAAATTTTGAATCTCCTCTGAATTCTTTTATGTATGATTGGTTATCTTTGCAAGTCTCTTTGAATTATCAGTTTGGTTTGGCCTACTAGATTGATCTTTCTTGCAATGAGAGAAGTGCTTAGCTTTGGGTTCAATCTTGCAGTGTCCTTTCCCAGTAACAGCAGGGGCAGGAAGGCATGTATTGTATTGTTGCCATCGAGGATAAAAAGATGGGGTTTATATCATATTGCTTGAGTTTATCCCTCTACATCATGTCATCTTGCCTAATGTGTTACTCTGTTCTTATGAACTTAATACTCTAGATGCATGCTGGATAGCGGTCGATGTGTGGAGTAATAGTAGTAGATGCAGAATCGTTTCGATCTACTTGTCGCGGACGTGATGCCTATATACATGATCATGCCTAGATATTCACATAACTATGCACTTTTCTATCAATTGCTTGACAGTAATTTGTTCACACACTGTAATACTTATGCTATCTTGAGAGAAGCCACTAGTAAAACCTATGGCCCCCGGGTCTATCTTCCATCATGTAAGTTTCCGATCTACTTTATTTTGCAATATTTACTTTTCAATCTATATCATAAACATACCAAAAATATTTATCTTCTCTTATTATCTCTATGAGATCTCACTTTTGCAAGTGGCCGTGAAGGGATTGACAACCCCTTTATCGCGTTGGTTGCGAGGTTCTTGTTTGTTTGTGTAGGTATGAGGGACTTGCGTGTAGCCTCCTACTAGATTGATACCTTGGTTCTCAAAACTGAGGGAAATACTTACGCTACTTTGCTGCATCACCCTTTCCTCTTCAAGGGAAAGCCAACGCATTGCTCAAGAGGTAGCAAGAAGGATTTCTGGCGCCGTTGCCGGGGAGGTATTCGCACAAGTCAAGACATACCAAGTACCCATCACAAACTCTTCTCCCTCGCATTACATTATTTGCCATTTGCCTCTCGTTTTCCTCTCCCCCACTTCACCCTTGCCGTTTTATTTGCCCTTTTTCCGTTCGTCTTTTCGTTTGCCTTGATGTCTTACTTGGCTCGTTTGCTCGTTTGGTTGGAATAGTTGTGTATTTATTGCTAAACAGAGAACCTAAGATCTATGGATCCTTATCCTCTTGCTAATCTTTTTAAGAGATCCAATTATGATGAACCAATTTCTAGTGATTTGAGTGCACTAGATTATCTTTATGAGGTTTTGCTTGAAATTCATGAATCTGAAAATTGTGATGAAGAAATTTATGAAGAGATTCACAATAGCTCCTTGAATAAAAAGCATCATTGCAATGATTTTGTTATAAATTCTATTAATGTCAATTGTGTTAATGATATGCAAAACCCTAAGCTTGGGGATGCTAGTTTTGCTATTTCCACTACTTGTTGCAATGATCATGATTGGGGTGATTCTTCTTATAATCTTGAAATTTTATTTAAGCCCCATGATGAATATGAGATTGAGAATAATGTTTGCAATAATACTAAAAGTGGGTTTGGAGGAGTGTCAATTTTAGATCCCACATATTTGGAGAATGTTCAATCTTATGAAGTTATTGATAAAAGTGGGTTTGGAGAGGTCATGACTTTAGTTAATGTTAATCCCACTATTTTGGAAGAGTGTCAACCTTGCATACATGTCGATCATATTAAGAATATGTTTTGTGATAGATATATTGTTAAATTTTCTCATGATCCTACATGTAATTGTTATGAGAGAGGAAAATATGGTTGTAGAAATTTTCATGTTACTAAATTACCTCTCGTTATGTTGAGATTGCTATTGTTTCTTTCCGCTTCGTTGCATATGCTAGTTTTTGCTTGCTATGATAATTTGTTTTCCTACAAGATACCTATGCATAGGAAGCATGTTAGACTTAGATGTGTTTGTCACGTGTTTCATGATGCTCTCCTTATGCTTCAATTCTTGTCTTTGAGCATCATTGAAATCTCAATGCCTAGCTAGGGGCGTTAAACGATAGCGCTTGTTGGGAGGCACTCCAATTTTTTTTGTTCCTTGCTTTTTGCTCCTGTTTAGTATTAAATAATTCATCTAGATTCTTCTTAGATGTGGTTTTATGTTTTAATTAGTGTTTGCGCCAAGTAGAACCTATAGGATCATCTTGGGTGATAGTTAATTTGATCTTGCTGAAAAACAGAAACTTTTGCGCACACGAGAATAATTTTAATAAATCAAAGAAACGTGTTTTTTAGTTGATTCTTTTTCAGTAGATTAATAGAAAAATTGCCTACGACTTCCTATTTTGGTAGGATTTTTCGAGTTCCAAAAGTATTCAAAAGTTACAGATTACTACATACCGTTCTGTTTTTTAGAGATTCTGTTTTTCGTGTGTTGTTTGCTTATTTTGATGAATCTATGGCTAGTATCGGGGGGTATGAACCATAGAGAAGTTGGAATACAGTAGGTTTAACACCAATATAAATAAATAATGAATTCATTACAGTACCTTAAAGTGGTGGTTTGCTTTCTTGCACTAACGGAGCTTATGAGATTTCCTGTTGAGTTTTGTGTTGTGAAGTTTTCAAGTTTTGGGTAAAGATTTGCTGGACTATGGAATAAGGAGTGGCAAGAGCCTAAGATTTGGGATGCCCAAAGCACCCCAAGGTAATTCAAGGACAACCAAAAGCCTAAGCTTGGGGATGCCCCGGAAGGCATCCCCTCTTTCGTCTTCGTCTATCGGTAACTTTACTTGGAGTATTCACCACATGATATGTGTTTTGCTTGGAGCGTCTTGTATGATTTGAGTCTTTGCTTTTTATTTTACCACAATCATCCTTGCTGTACACACCTTTTGGGAGAGACACACATGAATTGGAATTTATTATAATACTCTATGTGCTTCACTTATATCTTTTGAGCTAGACAATTTTGCTCTAGTGCTTCACTTATATCTTTTTAAAGCACGGCGGTGGTTTTATTTTGTAGAAATTATTGATCCCTCATGCTTCACTTATATTATTTTGAGAGTCTTTTAGAACAGCATGGTATTTGCTTTGGTTATAAAATTAGTCCTAATATGATGGGCATCCAAGTTGGGTATAATAAAAACTATCATATAGAGTGCATTGAACGCTATGATCAATTTGATGCTTGATGATTGTTTTGAGATATGAGGATGGTAATATTAGAGTCATGCTAGTTGGGTAGTTGTGAATTTGAGAATACTTGTGTTAAAAGTTTGTGATTCCCGTAGCATGCACGTATGGTGAACCGTTATGTGATGAAGTTGGAGCATGATTTATTTATTGATTGTCTTCCTTATGTGTGCAGGTCGAGATCGCGCGATGGTTAACTCCTACCAACCATTCCCCTAGGAGCATGTGTGTAGTACTTTGTTTTGATAACTTGTAGATTTTTGCAATAAGTATATGAGTTCTTCATGACTAATGTTGAGTTCATGGATTATGCGCACTCTCACCCTTCCACCATTGCTAGCCTCTCTTGTGCCGTGCAACTTTCGTCGGTACCATACGCCCACCAGATACCTTCCTCAAAACAGCCACCATACCTGCCTATTATGGCATTTCCATAGCCATTCTGAGATATATTGCCATGCAACTTTCCACCGTTCCATTTATTATGACACGCATTATCATTGTCGTATTGCTTTTGCATGATCATGTAGTTGACATCGTATTTGTGGCAAAGCCACCATTCATAATTTTTTCATACATTTCACTCTTGATTCATTGCATATCTCGGTACACCGTCGGAGGCATCCACATAGAGTCATATTTTGTTCTAAGAATTGAGTTGTAATTCTTGAGTTGTAAGTAAATAAAAGTGTGATGATCTTCATTATTAGAGCATTGTCCCAAGTGAGGATTCCACAAGACTTGGCGCACAAGACAAGGACTCCACTAAACCCTAGGCCTACGGTGCATATATAAACCGAGGCGCTAGTCAATAGACAATCTGATATTCATTGGAACAATCTCGTGGTAAATACATGTACCCTGTACTACACCCATATATATACAATCAAAAGCAGGATGTAGTGTATTGTCTCTTCGAGAGAGCCCGAACCTGGGTAAAATCCCGTGTCCATGTTACCATCACTCCAAGACGCCTAGCTTAGGACCCCTACTACGAGATATGCCGGATATAGAACCGACAAGGCCCACGAGGCTCCGCTGACCCTAATTTTGACGCTATAAAATCCAATTTTTGGAGAAAAAACAGGAGAGGAAGTTTCATCATGTTTTACAATACGGAGCCGCCGCCACCTCCCATTCTTCATCGGAGGCTAGATCTGGAGTTCGTTCGGGGCTCTGGAGAGGGGGATCTTCCGTCTTTGTCATCATCAACCATCCTCCATCACCAATTCCATGATGCTCAATGCCGGGAGTGAGTAACTCCTTCATAGACTTGTTGGTCGGTGAGAGGTTGGATGAGATTCATCATGTAATCAAGTTATTTTTGTGAGGGCTTGATCCCTAGTATCCACTATATTCTGATATTGATGTCGTTATGACTTTGCTATGCTTAATGCTTGTCACCAGGGCTCGGGTGCCATGAATTCAGATCTGAACCATGTATGTTTTCACCATTATATCTATGTTCTTGATCCGATCTTGCAAGTCATATGCACCTACTACGTGTTAGGATCCGCATACCCCAAGGTGACAACAATTGGGATTCTTTCCAGTGATTACCATAGTTCGAGGAGTTCATGTATTCTTTATGTGTTAATGCTTTGTTCCGGCTCTCTATTAAAAGGAGGCCTTAATATCCCTTAGTTTCCTTATGGACCCCGCTGCCATGGGAGGGTAGGACAAAAGACGTAATGCAAGTTCTTTTCCATAAGCATGTATGACTATTTACGGAATACATGCCTACATTATATCGATGAACTGGAGCTAGTTCGGTGTCGTCCTAGGTTATAACTGTTATATGATGAATAGTATCCAACGATATCACCGATCCAGTGCCTATGAGTTCTTCCATATATTGATCTTGCTAAGTTACTATTGTTTCTACTACTGTTACAATTGCTACAAAACTACTTTTCCTGTTACCGTTACTATTGCTATTGTTACCACTGCTATCAAACTATCATACTACTGTGCTACTAATCACTTTGCTGCATATATTAAATCTCCAGGTATTGCTAAATTGACAAATCAGCTGCTAATACTTACAAATATTCTTTGGCTTCCCTTGTGTCGAATCTATAAATTTGGGTTGAATACTCTACCCTCAAAAATTGTTGCAATCCCCTATACTTGTGGGTTATCAGCCACCGCTCCGTCACATGTGGCCCGGGATGTGGAGCACCAGCTAATTGCTTATATCTGCATTGATATTTCCCCGAAGAGGAGAGGATGATGCAGCACAACAACGGTTAGTATTTCCCTCAGTTATGAAACACAGGTTATCAATCCAGTAGGAGAAGCAAGCAACATTATGTAAATGGTACCTGCGCACAAATAACAAATACTTGCAACCCAACACGTAAGTGGGGTTGTCAATCCCTCCTAGGTATTGAGATAGATAAAATTGTATGAGATTGGATAAATAGATCTAGCGAAAACACTAAATAAAATAAATAAAGAAAAGTGCAGCAAGGTATTTTTTTGGTTTTCAGAATAAAAGATCTAAAAACAATATGATAGAAAATAGACCCGGGGCCGTAAATTTCACTAGTGGCTTCTCTCGATAAAATAGCATATGGTGGGTAAACAAATTACTGTTGGGCAATTGATAGGAGAGCAAATAATTATGATGTTATCTAATGCAATGATCATGTATATAGGCATCACATCCAAGATTAGTAGACCGACTCCTGCCTGCATATACTACTATTACTCCACACATGGACCGCTATCCAGCAAGCATCTAGTGTATTAAGTTCATGGAGCAATGGAGTAATGTAATAAGAACGATGACATGAGGTGGACAAGATCTGTTCATGTAGGAATAGACCCCATCTTTTATCCTTAACATCAACGATACATGCGTGCCTCGCTACCCCTTCTGTCACTAGGTGAGGACACCGCAAGATCGAACCCATCACAAAGCTTTATTTTTTTCATGGGCATTGGGTGAATTTATCATGGATTAAAACAAAAAAAATACATTCAATCAAAGAGCAACTATCATAATTAAAGTCTTTGTAATCCAAAAGAGTGGGCACATCACTAGTTAAAGTTTTGACCTCTCCAAACCCACCTTTATCAATTTTTTCAACAAGATTTTCACCCTCCGAATTATGAGAATGCTCTCTAGCTAAAGTTGAATTTTCTTCAGTCCTCTTTTCATCAAGTTTAATATTACTAAACAAGGAATAAATAGAAGAAATACCAATTATTTTAAGATCTTCATTATTATTATGAAAGCAATTGGTAGAAAACGCTCTTTCCAAAAAAAATCTATTTTAGCTCTAAGCATAGCGGTTCTATTATTACTTTCATCCATGGAAACATATAAGGCTTTAGTTGACTCATTAACATAAACCTTTGGTGGAAAAAAATAATCTTGAGATTTTCTACATCATGGAAATCCTATCAATGCTTCTAGACATATCATCAATCTTACTCAACTTTTCTTCTATCTCGTATTGAAAAAATTTCGAGCATTGGTAAATTCTTTAATATTACTCTCAAGATCAGAGGGGTTCCTATTATTATTGTAAGAAGAATTACCATAGGAATTGCCATAATTATTAGAGGAAATTCCAGGAAAAGACCTAGGATTAAAATTACCTCTATAGGCATTATTATTCAAATTGTTTGGTGAGACAAAATTCACATCTACGGGATCACTATTTTTCTCAATCAAAGTAGACAAATGCACATCATTAATATCAATAGGAGCATTTTTATTAGCAACCAATTTCATAACAACATCAGCTTTTTCACTCAAAGTGCTAATTTCTTCAATGGAATTGATCTTTTTACTAGTAGGTGCTCTTTCGATATGCCATTGTGAATAATTTTCCATGATATTATCTAAAAAATTAGTGGCTTCACCCAAAGTAATCTCCATAAAAGTACCTCCTGTGGTAGAATCTAAAAGATTTCTAGAAACAAAATTCAATCCCGCATAAAATTTTTGTATGATCATCCTAAGATTTAAACAATGAGTAGGACAATTTCTTAGCATTAATGTCATTCTTTCCCAAGATTGTGCGATATGTTCATGCTCAAGTTGCTTAAAATTTATGATTTGATTTCTAAGGGAAATAATTTTTGCGGGCGGAAAATACTTAGTAATAAAAGCATCTTTGTACTTATCCCAAGAATCGATCCTATTACGAGGCAAAGACGAAAACCAAATTTTTGCATGATCCCTCAAAGAGAAAGAAAAGAATTTCAAATGCACAATATCATTGTCCACATCTTTTTCTTTTGAATATCACACAATTCTATGGAAGTGTTTAGATGGGACGCGGCATCCTCATTAGGAATACTAGAAAATTGCTCTTTCATGACAAGATTCAACAAAGCGGCATTAATATCATAAGACTCCGCACTAGAGGCGGGAGGAGCAATCGGGGTACTAATAAAATCATTATTATTAGTGTTATAGAAGTCACACAAATTGATATTTTCTTGAGACATCGTGACTACGCGAAAAAGATTGCAAGCAAACAAGAGATCTGACGAGAAAAAGGCAAACGGAAAGAAGGAAAATAAAACGGCAAATATTTTTGTACTTTTTGCAAAAACGTTTTAGAAGTGGGGGAGATAAAAATGAGAGGCAAATGGCAAATAATGTAAATTGCAAGGAGATGAGATTTGTGATTAGGAACCTGATAGATGTTGATGATGTCTCCCTGGCAACGGCGCGAGAAATTCTTCCTGATTGCGTGTATCTACGTTGGTATTTTTCCCCAAATAGGAGAGGATGATGCAGTAGAACAACAGTAAGTATTTCACTCAGTTATGAAACCAAGGTTATCAATCCAGTAGGAGAACCAAGCAACAATATGTAAATGATATCTGCACACAAATAACAAATACTTGCAACCCAACGCGCAAGAGGGGTTGTCAATCCCTCCCCGGTATTGAGATAGATAAAATTGTATGAGATTGGATAAATAGATCTAGCGAAAACACAAAATAAAATAAATAAATAAAAAGTGCAGCAAGGTATTTTTGGGTTTTTGGAATAATAGATCTGAAAACTATATGATAGAAAATAGACCTTGGGGGCGTAGATTTCACTAGTGGCTTCTCTCGAGAAAATAGCATATGGTGGGTAAACAAATTACTGTTGGGCAATTGATAGAAGACCAAATAATTATGACGTTATCCAAGGCAAAGATCATGTATATAGGCATCACATCCAAGATTAGTAGACCGACTCCTGCCTGCATCTACTACTATTTTACTCCACTCATCGACCGCAATCCAGAATGCATCTAGTGTATTAAGTTCATGGAGAAACGGAGTAATGCAATAAGAACGATGATATTATGTAGACAAGATCTATTCATGTAGGAATAGACCCCATCCTTTTATCCTTAATAGCAATGATACATGCGTGCCTCGCTACCCCTTCTGTCACTGGGTGAGGACACCGCAAGATCGAACCCATCACAAAGCACCTCTTCCCATTGCAAGAAAATCAATCTAGTTGGCCAAACCAAACCAAAGTTTCGGAGAAGAAATAAGAGGCTATAATAATCACGCATATAAGAGATCAAAGAAGACTCAAATAATATTCATGGATAGAACTGATCATAAACTCACAATTCATCGGATCCCAACAAACAAACCGCAAAAAGTCATTACATCAAATAGATCTCCAAGAACATCGAGGAGAACATTGTATTCAGCATCAAAAAGAGAGAATAAGCCATCTAGCTACTGCCTACGGACCCGTAGGTCTGTGGTGAACTACTCACGCATCATCGGAGGAGCACCAATGAGGATGATGAACCCCTCCGTGATCGTGTTCCCCTTCGGCAAGGTACCAGAATAAGGCTCTAGATTGGATCTTGTGGTTCTCGAACTTGCGGCGACTGGAATTGTGTTTCGTCAACTCCCCCAGGGTTTCTGGAATATTTGGGTATTTACAGACCTGAGAGGCGGTGGAAAGGGCCTCTGTGGGCCCCACCACCCATCAGGGCGTGCTAGGGGCCTCTGGCGCGCCCAGGTGGGTGGTGGGCCCCACGGGCCTCCCCTCGTGCACTTCCTTGGCTCCCAAGTTGTCTTCTGAGCAGAAAAAATCTCCAAAAAGTTTTATGGCATTTGGACTTCGTTTGGTAGTGATATTCTACGAAGTAAAAAACAAGCAAAAAAATAACAACTAGCACTCGGCACTATGTCAATAGGTTAGTCCCAAAAAATGATATAAAGTTGCTATAAAATGAATATAAAACATCCCAAAATTATAATATAACAGCATGGAACAATCAAAACTTATATATACATTGGAGACATATCACCGGCTGCTCCGCCGGCGGTGACGACGAGGAGGAGTGCAAGCACTACGTCGGCGCCGACGCGGCGTGGAAGCGCTCCGCCCGTCGGTACACCAACCGCGGTCTTGAGCCACTGGCGCCCCTCCACCGGTGCGAGACAGAGGAGTACGATCGGCGACAGGCTCGGCTCTCTGGCGCGGGCAGCTCACGCATGCCGCTGCTGCCGGTTAACAAGGAGGCCGAGGAGCTCCCGCTGCTCCGCGCGGTGAAGAGGGAGTCCAAGGCGGAGCGTCCGCGCGCCAGCGTCATTGGGCCGGAGGACTGCCTCCCCCCTCCAAGGCGGATGCCATCAAGGCGAAGCGTAGTGCACGGGGGGAGGAGGAGGAGGTGGCACAGTGTCGCCACCGGGATGAGGAGATCAACCAACTCCTGTACAAGCAGGACCTCGCCAAGGCGCAGGAGTTCGACGAGAAGATGGAGGCGTGGCACCACGAAGTCGACGTGCAAGACTCCATGTTCATCGACCTCACCTCCTCCTCCGACGACAAGTGATTGCCGCCATGTCGCAGCGTTGCTGCCGCACCCGGAGGTCTCCGGTGAGCCATAGGTTAGGGTTAGGCCAATGCTTCAACGAATCTACCCTATGTAAATCGACAACGCATATATGTATTGATGATCAACTTCTATCTACTATTGTTTCTTGTTCATCTTTCATGCGAAACCTTTCTTTCAAACTTTAAAGTTTCATATGCGGTTTCTGTTCTACCGCAGCCAATTTTGGCCCTTATAAGAGGGAAAATGCAAACTGTAAACACCTTATAAGGGCTAGCCTTATAAGGAGTTTGCTAAAGATGCTCTTAGAGCATCTATAGCCGACTTGGTAAATCTGACCCCCCCCTATACGTCCGCAAACACGCCCGGCCACACCCGTGGGAACATCCATATGGGCCCTCATATTTCCGTTCCGGCATCCACATATCTTAAATCTGGACTCTCAAATCCATGCAAATACATGCATGTCGATCATACAAGCCAATGTCACACGTAAATAGCAAATGTTGGTATGAAGCATAGATAGCATTTACATAAAATTTATTTTAAGTGACAAACTCAAGCATGGCTCCTTGGTTGGCATTGTGGGTCCACATGCGCTCCACAAGATCATTGGGTAGCTGCATGTGCACCTGCTGATCTCGAAGATTCTGATGGATCTACAGAAAGTTCATAAGCTGAGTCGCGTCTTGATCTTTCGGGATTTCAACTTGTTCTCCAGGTGCTTCGAAATAATGGGTTTGGGGTACACCATCACCCTCATCCTCGTCAATCATATTGTGCAAAATAACACAACATGTTATCAGCTGCCACAAAGTTTCCAATTCCCACATCATTGCAGCGCTCCACACAATTCCCCAACGAGCCTGAAGCACACAAAATGCCCTCTCCACATCCTTCCTAGCCGCTTCCTGCATTGTTGCAAAGTGGCTCTATTTATTGCCATGCGGTTCTGAAATGGTCTTCACAAACGCCGCCCACTGAGGATAGATACCATCGGAAGATAGTATCCCATGTTGTACTCTCGGTCATTGACGGTGTAGTTGCACGGCCATGATTCCCCATTGCAAAGCCTCTTGAACACCGGTGATCGTTGAAGCACGTTGTTATCATTGTGAGAACCCGACATTCCAAAGAAAGCATGCCAAATCCATAAGTCATGTGATGTCATTGCTTCTAGTATGATGGTGGCCTCTATGGTGTGACCTTGATACATTCCCCGCAAACCTTTGGGGCAGTTATGCCATTGCCAATGCATGCAATCAATTGATCCGAGCATTCATGGACACCCCCTTGCCTCTCCAATAGCCAACAACTTCTTCGTGTCCTATGCATTTGGTTCTCTGAGATACTCAGGTCCAAACATGACAGTAGTCTTCAAGCACGTCCTCTCTCCCATCCTCACTATATCACCAACGACATCTGCAGCAGTACCAAGTGCAAGCATCCTCAGAGCAGCCATGCACTTCTGCTTGGCCAAGAAAGAGAGTTGGCCGCAACAATCCCTTGTGAGCTTGAAGAAGTAGTCATGTGTCTCCACTCCCTCCACAATGCGCAAAAACAATGGCTTCCGCATGCGAAAATAGTGATGAAACCATGGATCATCCAGGAAAGTAGGTTTGGGAGTAAAGTAGTCCATGTGCAGTAGTTTTGCTCTCGACCCCCTGTCCTGGTTGATCACTCTTCTTCCTTTGATCGAGCCCTAAGTTGAGACTATGCTCCATTTGCCGGTCCATTTCCTCTTGCATGCTCATGAGCATAATCATGTCACTTATATGTCCGAATCCGACGAATCGTAGAACTCATCTTGAATCAATTGGTCAAGCTTCGTCGGTCCATACTCCTCGTCGGTCCATCTTGAATCGTAGAACTCATCTTGAATCCATCGTTTTCCTTAACAAAAATATAAAAAATACGTTCGAACAATGTGTCGAACACATAAAGCACAAGGCGGAGCCAGAGAGTTGCCGGACGTACCACGCTGGCGTCCGGGTCGATGACGACGTCCTCCGCGGCGAGGACGGGGGTGAGGACTGCTCTTCCGGAGTTGGCAGCGGAGAGCCTAGGTACGGCTGTGGAGCGGGCGCGATGGCGGAGTGCGAAACGGACGACGTGGATGAGGAAGAAGAGAGGAGATAGCAAATGGATCCGGCTGGTCTTGGGGATGGATTTGATGCAATTTGGGGTGGGGTCACGCTGTCGGGTCCGACGTGACGGGCGTGCTCGGACGCACCCGGACGTTCCCATATCCACCCCATATTTTGGGCTGGATATGAGGGGTGCCGATCAACCCAGACATTTGAGGGTCGTTTGAGGGGTCCGTCTGGGTCAAAAAATCGTGACAGAACAATGAACAGGCGGCTCGCCCAGACGTATGAGGCGGGTTTAAGACGCCTGACTGTAGATGCTGTTAACGAGCAGAAAACACTAGGGTGCTACAAGGTTTGAGTCATGAACCTCATGCCCGCTAGCACATGAAAAAGGACTGATACTTGCAAGTTCAAGTAATGGTGCTGCATAGATGTCTCACTGGCATGTAGGACAGCCACCGCCACAGGTCTTACGTTAGGCCCGCTTAGAGCATCTCCACTCGGCCCCAACAAGCCCCCCAAACCCCTTTTTTATCGCTGTCACAAAAAAAATCGTCCCAGTCGCGTCCCTAGGAGCCCAAATTTCGCCGGTTAGGGTCGAAATTGGCATCGGTGGACCCAGGCCGAACTTGGCACGCTGGGGGCTTCCGGGGGCGCCGGGGGAAACAATTTTGGCGTGAAAATCGGTGGACCCACCGAGTCAGCAACTTGGCGACGCTGAGAACCTTCGTCGTCCTCATCGTCTCGGTTTCCCGCGGGAATCAATGTGAAGGCCGCCGCCCGTCAGTCTTCCATTGATTCACGGAAGGCGCAGTGAAGGCATGCCGCCGCACGTCCCGCCCCCTCCCGCCACGTGTCCACATTGTTGCCGCCCGCTCGCCGCCCACTCGTCGCTATAAAAGCCACCCTCCCTCGCTGCTGGCCGCACACTCGCCTCTCGAGAGCTTCTCTCTCGCCGCCGATGCCCCTCTTTCCTTTGCCGCCAACGCCCTCTCTCTCTCTCCCCCGTCTCGATGGCCGTCGGCCTCGAGACCGGCCTGAAATGGGCGCGGGACGACTACGTCCAGGAGGAAATGGAGCGCCAACGCCGCGCCCTCGAGGAGATTGTCGCTCGGCGCCGCGACTGGTAGGAGGACGGCATTGTCATCCTCGACGACAGCGACGAGGAGGCGCCGACGCTGTCCAGCCCCATCCGCCTTGGCGACCCAGGTCAGGGCTGCAGTAAGGACGACAACGTCCAAGACGGCGATGACGGCGACGGCGACTACATAGTCTTCTACCGCCTCCTCGGCATGCAGTAGGCTCGGGGTGGCGGCTGCGGCGTAGTTTTTTAGTTTTTTAATTGTGTCTTTTAAATTTGTACAAATGAATGAAAACCGCCTGAATTTGGTACTAATTCGTGTCATTTTCGTCAAAAATTAGCGGAATTTTAATTTCAAATAACGGCGTCTGGGACCAACTTTGGACGACGGTTGGGAACCCGTCCGCCCCCACGGTGAAAATAGTGCCGGCTAGACCACAGGAGGCGATATTTCAGTCCCCGGGACGCCGAACGGGTGGAGATGCTCTTACCACATGGCCCCACCTGCACTGTCCACATAGATTATTTTTTTGAAAATTCTGTCTACATAGGTTGCATGCGCGCTTTCCACAAAGACCCAACCTTATGCGGCAACACACGAGGTAACCTCCGCCCACGCGAAAAGACGATAAGGAATCCAAAAGCGTGCATGCCTTCGAAGCAATTTGGGGCGTATCCCCCGATTTTATCCGGATATGAACGAATCAGGCTTCTGCAATCGACATCCCCCTTTTCCGCGGCAGCCTATAAATCTGTGGCGCAGATTGACTGCGTCATGAACCTCTTGCGGCATCTCATCCACCGGCCGGCGGTCAAGCTTTTGTTTCGTTTCCTTTTACGTCTCCCCCACCGCCTGAAATTGCTATACTGTATCAGTATACGTGACAAAAGAAGCAAAATAATTGACCGACAATCCCAGCTAAACCTCTGTACCGCGATTAAATGCGGAGCCGTACACGTAGCAGTGCCCTCGCCCTTCTCATGGGTGGGATCCCCGTCGCCGTAGCACGTGGATTAGCTCTGGGTCGGCTCGCTCTCGCTGGCCCTCGTGTCCACTACTGCAGCTTTAACCTCTCGTGGTTCCCGTGCGGTGGGGTGGTTGGTTAGTGATCGATCAACCTCGCCGGTGCCAAGATCAGAAGCTAGGGTCCATCGTCCATGCAGCAGCAGCAGCCATGGTCGCTTTGTGGCAAGTTGCAAGTGATGCCTTTTTAGGCTCATGCGTTCGCTGTCACCACCGCTTTGCGTTCGTGTGCGGCATCATCCATCGTGTTGATCCACCACGCGACACAGTAACAAGCACGAGATCATTTTGCTGTTAGCGCTAGTTCCCGCTCTGTTGCTTGTCTAATTAAGAGAGCGTCGTGTCCCATGTGTTGTTATCTTTTTTAGTTAGCGGAACTGGAAAGAATCGGTTTTGCTGCTTTTGAGTTGATGTCAAGAAAACCTGCTGTGCATTCCGGGGTCTGATCGGGCCACATGACCAGGGCACCTAGTGTGATTTGATTTCGCAACTGCCGGAAAAATAGCCATAGATAGCTAGTACGTGTGCGTCATTCTTTCGGAGGCTGCGCGGTGCTCAAACACAACAACTCCCGCACGTTCTGGCTTATTAAATTTTTAACTCAGCATATTTCTTCAACTCCTCATATTCCGGCCCTTACGTTAACGTGCACCAAATGTGCATCGACGGTTGACAAGCTGGGAGCTTGAGATAGATATATTCCTGATTATCCTCGACTAACTCTCGTGAGAGGGAACGAGGACACGTGGTTATAGCAAGCGCCTCAAGATATAGATGTGTCAAATATACGATTGGTTCCAAGGAAAGCTATTCCATCGGGACACTGATCTGCATGCAGTGCAACCAAAAATGCTGACGTGTCCCTAATCTTGATAGAACGATAAGCAATGCCACCAGAAGAGGAGTGTTTCGAAAACTCGGAGCAGCAGCAAAACAAGCCGCTTTCGCCTCTTTTTGGCGAAAGATACATTCCAGTTTTTCCAGCGGCACCTGCTCCATCCATATTCCATACTGGCAGCACATCCATGAACAAGTGCGTCGCAAGAACCACGAAGATTCCAATAAATTCCAAATCATCTTGCCGAGGGAGAACAAGCTGAAGCTAGACGCCACGGACCACGAGCCAAAAGGCGTAAAATCACGTGCGATTGCGATACGGGCGCGATCGCCAGCAGACTGGACCCTCGTGTCGTGTTCCGATCCTGACCGGCACGCATTGGCCCTGGCCCGGCGGGGCGGGCGTTGGCCCCCGATACGACACGACTGGTGGATCGCCGCGCTGCGGGTTAATGATACGGTGAATGTGGCGCTTGGCGCGCGCGGAAGGCCGCCCTGTGGTGGTGGTGGTGGTGGTGCCCGCGGGCGGCCGACAGCGTCGCCGTCGGCGAAAAGCGGGCCGCGCGCGGGTGGACGAGCGGAAAGGCCGCGACGGCCCTGGCGCCGGCGCTGCTGGGGGTCGAGTGATTGGCCCTTCGGCCGGGCTCGCGATAAGACAGGGACGCGCGCATCTTCCGGCCGGCGCGGCGCCTACGTTATCTGCTGCGGATAGGAACCCCCCGACGGCCCCGATCCTCTCTCTTTTGGAGATTTTACGGCTCCGATAAAACTGATCCCGTTCCGGCTGCAGGAGCAGGACCAACGGGTATCTCTCGCTCTTTCGCGTCCCGATGGCTCCTGCGTGCCTTCTGGTCCTCTCCAATCATGCTAAGGTTCCATCTAAATTCCTACTGGGACGGAGCTGCCTTATAGGCATTGGGGTCAATTGACCCCAATGAAATTTTAAAATCCTTCACTAATTTTGTACTAATCACTAATATTTATAGAAGGATGAACCCAGTGGCATGTACATGACCCCATCAATCTTTTTTCCTAGCTTCGTCTAAAATAAGTAGTACTAGTAACTAGCAGAACAGATGATTACTCGGTAGTGGGACGATGGTGATGAGTTTACCGGCTAAGTCAAACATGCTCACGTATGCACGCCAATTATTCTTGCCACACTTACCGGTCTGCCATGGAGATGCGGAGCGGACGAGCGGTAGACGTGACGGCATGGTTTCATCCACGGCTGATGTCTGCACCGTGCATAAAATGTATATAATGCCACCGGATCTTGACGCGTTCATGGCTCCATGCACACCCTGGAAAGTTCGAAGACACGGGTATTTTAAAGCGAATCTCCGGTCAAGGGCGTCGGTAAGACCGGATTATTTCGGTGGCGACGCTGCATTGCCGGGAGGCCACTACGTGCTTCATTTTTATATATCGTGCTTTGTCGGCTTGGCTTAGAGGCCGTATCCGGCCACAATATTGTTTCCTGTCTTCTGTTTCTGTTTTTTAAGTGGGTTCGCACGTGGATCATCTACAAACATGCAAACAGAGGTAAGAAGGTTTCCGCAGCCTGTCAGTGATATCCAGCCCAAGAGGTAACCAGCCTTTTAACCGAAAACCTGCGCTCCGGGCGCCCCTATGTCTCGCTTCCTGCGAGACCTATGGAACCCTCGCATAAGGCCACCGTGAGATGGCCGGCCCAGCTGAACTGGAAGCCACGGCACTCATTTTCTTGTTTTCTCATTTTTCATTTTTGTTTTATATTTCTTTTTTTACACTTCTAAAATCTAAAAACATATATATTACAAAACAAATATAATTTTCATTTTTTAAAAATGTTAATCATCTGAAAAATGTTAAATGTGCATATAAAAATCTAGACCATGTATACGAAAAATGTATACAATGTGTGTGAAAAAAGTTGACCATGTATTTAAAAAAATGTTAATCAAGCTTTTGAAAAAATATTAAACAAGTATTTGAAAAATGTGAATCAAACATTTGAAAATGTTAAATACGTATAGAAGAAATGTTGACCCTGCATTAAAAAATGTTAATCTTGCATTCAAGAAAATGTTGGTAAAGCATTAGATTTTTTTTAAATGTGTATAGAAAAAATGTAGACAATGTATTAAAAATATTAATCTTATACTTGAAAAAATGTTAATCAAGCATTTGAAAAATATATTAAATGTATACAGGAAAAATGTTGACCATGTATTAAAAAAAGTTAATCTTGTATTTAAAAATGTTAAATGTGTATGGGAAAGAGGTTGACCATGTATCAAAAATATTAATCTTGTACCTAAAACAATGTTAATCAAGCATTTGACAATAATAATAAATGTATACAGGAAAAATGTTGACCATCTTTAGGAAATGTTAATCTTGTATTCGAAAAATGTTAAATGCTTACAGAAAAAATGTTAAACTTATACTTGAAAATGTTAATCATGCATTAAAAAATGTTGACCATGTATTAATAAAATCTTAATTTGGCATGTGAAAAATGTTATCAATCATTTAAAAAATGGAAACATATATTAAAAATGTAGTAAATATGAATGTATATAAAAAATAGTGAAACCCGAGAGAAAACAAAGAAAACCAATGAAAAGCATGAAGGAAACAAACAAAACCAAAATAAAATGATTAAAAGAAACAAAACCAATAAAAACTGAGAAAGAAATGAATAAAATGGAAGAAAAAGAAGGGGAAAAAGTGAAAGGAGAGAAAGGAACTATGAAAACTCGGTGAAAAAGAAACAAAAAAAACAGGAAAACCTGAAAAAAAACCAATGAAAACCAACTGTTTTACCCTCTCCTCAAGTGAACCAGCCTATCCTTCCTAGGTAGGGGACTTACATGTTGATTGGATGCGGAGACACCTTTGGTTGTGAATTCTAATGTGGCAGATACAATTCTTTATCTGCATGGCCAAATCAATAATTCAAGTCACACACTCCCATAATCCGCCTTTTTTCTTTCGTAAAATTAAATTCAACTATTTGTATTGTATAAAAATACTTTGGAGTTGAAGAGAAGTATCCAAATGACATGTGTTATTTTACAATAACCCATGCCTGTAGCAATGAAATACCACAACCTACCCGATATGATATATGATAATCATAATTCTCTATGATATGCCTTCCCTATAGAGGACCTGAAATACCTTGCTTATGTATCATTGGAAAATGCATTAACATAAATACGACAGTAACTAGAGGCAGTACAAAGGTCTGTAAACTATAAAAACGAGTCAAAGTGGATTGACCCACACTAGCACTTCCGCGTAATAACTCCACTAAAGGCGATCATATTAGTGGAATGGCGTATGGTACACTTGTCACAATTTTGACTACCCAATAGCCAGTTTGATCCCAAGGCAAAAAATAACTAGTTACACCAAATGATGCAATCAAAACAGCCAAAACTACACGTGTGACCCAAGTTAATTCACGGGGTTGTTTAAATCCCCCTATGAGATACACATGAAATACATGCAGGATCATCATTAAAACCATCATACTTGCTGACCATCGATGAACTGATCGGATTAGCCAACCAAAGTTGGCCTCGATCATTATGTATTGAACCGAGGAAAAAGCCTCTGTAACGGTTGGTGTCAGGACCTCGACTCAATGGCACACCGATCTAGCATGTAACACCTCATATCACTTTGCGGCCTCACGCACGGTATTCCCACGGGTGTCGCCTTACCAGGCCCGGGACCGTTTGCGCCTTTTGGCACACGTATATGATAGTGTCGCTAGCATCCATATGATAAGGATCCCGGGATGACATGGCTAGTCGCGAACCCAAAGTGGCACTAACTTATAGGGACAGGCATACATGACCCAACAACGAACGTGTCGGTCAACAACAAGTGAATCCGGGCTGTAGCAACTGGGCTAGCAGGACTTCGGTAACCCGGGCTGTAGCAGGCTAACAGGACTCCGGTAGACACAGCGTGACATTTCCCCGAAGGGACAGACACAGGAACGAAGAAGGACACATGCCGGCCAGCCTAAGTGTTCTGAAGCTGTAGCAAGCTATCAAGGCTCAGTGGAAGCACTAGGAGACATTTCCCAGTAAGAGAGGCTACCAAGGATAAACAACTAGATAGTCAGATCCCACACATACCAAGCATTTCAATAACATACACACAATATGCTCGATATGTGCAAGTACAACATGGCATCACAACATGACTCTACAACTCAAGTATTTTATTCAATAGGCTCCGAGGAGCGAGATATTACAAACATGGGTCTCATGACCCAGCATTCAGAGCACACAAGTCAAGCACACAAGCAGAAGCTTAACATGTCTGAGTACAAACATCTACAAATAAAAAAAGCTGAGAAGTCTGACTATCTACCAGATCCTGCCGAGGGCACAAGATCGTAGCTGAGGTAACAAGCTAAACGTCGAAGTCCACGCAGTACTACTAGTGAGACTGAAGTCTCTCTGCAAAAATATAAAATTGGCAAACTTGAGTACAAATGTACCCAGCAAGACTTACATCAGAAGTAACTACATATGCACCATTATCAATAAAGGGGTGGTGGGGTTTAACTGCAGCAAGCCAGCTTTGACTCGGTGGCTATCCTGAACTACGACTGCAAGTAACTCTTTTGAGGTGGCGCACACGAGTCCACATATTCACCATATCAATACACCACTATGGATCCGCTCCTGTCTCCCTACGAGAACGCCATCCATAGCACTCACGCTTATCTTGTGTATTTTAGAGTATCCACTTTCACTTGTCTATGAACTGTATAGGAAACCCAGAAGTCCTTTACCGCGGACACGGCTATTCGAATAGATGATGCTAACCCTACAGAGGTGTACTTCTTCACACACGCTCTCACCACTTGTCGTCGTTTACACCACATGTACTCGGCAACCTTCAAGCGGAAGCCCAGCGAGGGTGTCGGCCATGACCTGACTAACCACACAAGTCTCTCGTCTAGGTTTATCGCCTATTCGGGTTCCATCCGCAAGGAGATCCAGCCGGGGTGTCGCTCACAGCCCCAAACGATGTGAGCTGGGTTCCCAAGCCCACCATCCGGGTGCCACTTGGTACACCGTGCCACTGTGCCTAGTCTATCCCAAGCCCACCTATATCGGATGCCACTTGGTAGACTACTAGCAGTACCTACAAACACCAGAAACTAGTTGTAACTCCTGGACAGAGATCGAGTTGATTAATAAGTCGAGAGGGGTCGAGTTACCGGAACCCAATGTGTGGTAGTAACTGTTCATGGATCACAAACACAGAACTCAGTTCCTGAGGACGGCTTTAATGAGACAACCCACCATGTACTCCTACATGGCCTCTCACCGCTACCTTTACCGAATCGTGGTCACACACTTAGCTCACACACAGTAGGACATGTTCGCACACCACCAATTCATCCCCGATGAATCAGACCTGACTCAACTCTAAGCAGTAGCAGGCATGACAAACAAGCATGAATGAGTAGGCACATCAGGGCTCAAACAACTC
The DNA here is from genome assembly GCF_018294505.1 of Triticum aestivum. Classification (NCBI taxonomy): domain Eukaryota; kingdom Viridiplantae; phylum Streptophyta; class Magnoliopsida; order Poales; family Poaceae; genus Triticum; species Triticum aestivum. The sequence continues at coordinate 540,033,853 of NC_057801.1, forward strand.
CTACTCATGCTAGTGGGTTTCATCTATTTACCGTGGCAATGACAGGTCATACAGAGGAAAGGGGTTCAACTACCGCAACATGTAACAGTTGAATCGTTGTTGTCCTAATGCAGTAAAAGAGAGCAAGAGCGAGAGAGTGGGTTTGTATCAGAATGAACAAGGGGGTTTTTCTTTCCTGGCACTTCTGAAGATAGTATAGCTCTTCATCGGTGTCATCGAACTTATCGTCGGAACACGTCTATCGAGAGGGAACAACCACCGACAACAGAGAAAGAACACAATCAATGCAATGCACAATATGATGCATGCTCATGACATGGTAATATGAGTGTGTTGGCCTAATGCAACTACAACCAGATGGGTTTGAGTTATTTTGAACCTAAGGTTCAAGTTCAAACTCAAACTATGAATTAATTAAGTGCATTATCATATTTTGAAATAAATAGCAGGTTTAAGTTGTTCCAACATGCATGAAACCAGTACAGATGGATAGATTGGATTTTTTTGATCATTTTTCATATATAAATTATTTCATTCTGAGTTACGGTTGAATTTATATAAATTTTAGAAGTTTATACTATTTTCTGGATTTTCTAATTATTTAGAATTAAACTAATTCCAGAAAATGTATTACTGCATCAGCACTACGTCAGCATGATGTAATCGAATCATCGGAGCATGCTCCAGGTCAAACTGACCTATGGGGTCCACTAGTCAGTGACCCAGTGCTGGCTAGTGTCACTGACAGGTGGGGTCGGGTCAACAGCCACATCAGCAAGTCAGCACTGACGTGTGGGGCCGGTCAACGGGTGACATGGCCCGTGGGTTAGTTCGGTCTAAACAGGAGCTAAGCAGGGTCAATTAAGCAGTGGGGCCCATCATTCAGTGAGCTATGGGGTTAGTTAGTGGCGTCATTAGCCACTAATGACGGTGACATGTCAGCTCACCGGAGTTTGGCCGGCGACGGCCAAAAATGCGGCAGGGACGCACTGGGGTGGCTCGGGTTTCGCCTACAGGCCGCGGTTTGAGCCGCGGTTGGTCTCTATGGCTAGCTGGAGCTCGCGCGCATCTAATGGAGCAAGCAGTGTGTGCGGGGGTGGCCGGAGATGACGCCGACGAGCAGCGTGGCGGTGGCCGGAGCTTGGGGGGGGGGGGAGAGGGGTGCACGGGAACGCGACTGCAGCGTGCAAACGCACGAACTAATGCGCTCAAGAGCCTCTACGCGATGTGACAAGCACAACGAACGCACACACGGGGCCGTTTGGTCACCGGGGCCATGCCGGCGATGACCTCGCGTGGCGGCGTGCTACGGTGAGCAAGGGGGCGACGTCCACAGCGAGCGAACGGAGCAGAGAAGAGGGGGGGTTCAACGCAGGGGATCACTGCGGTTGCAGCATGCGTCCAAGTGGGCTCGGGGAAGGCCGGACGGTGTCATACGGGCGGCGGCGATCTCGGACGACCGAGGGGGGAAACGGCGGCGCTGGTGGCGTCCAGGGGCTTCCGGCGCCGTGCGGCTTGGTGAGAAGGAAGAGGGGGACCAGGCGGAGCTCGTAGGCCAATCGGGGGAGCGAGGGGGATGCGGTGGACACGGCGGCGGCAAACGGTGGCGGCGGTCACTCTCGGGTGCGTGCGAGAGAGAGAACGGAGGCGGGGGATGGGCTCGAGGGAGTGAGCGAGAGGGACCTGGGGGCTGCGTGGTGTCTCCAGACGCTCGGCCGAGGGCGGGGAGGAAGTAGGAGGTGGAAGCAGGAGGTGGCGTCCGGTGCGCGCGCGGGCGACACGCCTCTACCTTGTGGCAGAGGTGGGATACGACTGGCAGTTGCTAGTGGGATGGGCCAGGTGGGCCGCCAGGTAAGTCGGGTGGTTCTCTCTCTCTCTCTCTTCTTTTATTTGTTTCTGTTTTCTATTATTCTGTAACTTTAGGGCTTTATTAAAAATACCAAAACAATCTCAAAATTCATGAAACTGCTCAAGGCTACTGTTTGGAATAATTCCAACAGTAAACATTTTAGTTCATGAATATTTGGACATTTAGAATATTATATAGCATTAAAATGCCCAAATACAAATAGCATATGATTTAATTCAGTGACCTTAAGATGACCTAGAAAATTGTGAACCAATTTTTTCAGAGGTTCTAACCCAAGACAAAAATGATGGACATTTTAGGAGGGCATTTCAGGTTCATTGAAAAAGTATTTTAGTAAACCCTAGTTGGTTTAGGGGGGGTGTTGGGGGTTCTTTCATCCCCACTTCAAGTTTCTGAGAATTTTAGACATGATGCACACACAAAGGGCTAGCCTAGTGCATACCAGAACTAGGGCTGTGACAGTTGGTCGGTAGTAAAAAGTCATAGCAAAACCGGTAGCGACTTGTACTAGAAAACAAGTAAGTGTAATCCCCCCTAAACAATAAAATATGTTGACATGGGGAGTAACATATTTACTAGTTATCACCTGCAATTTCCTGAGTCTCAAGACGTTCCTCAAACCAATCATATACTTTATTGAGATAGGTGAGTCCCCCTCTAAGAGCCGTATATGAAAAGTTCATCTCATACGGCTCAAGCAGAAACACAAAATATTTCAACGAATATTTGAAAAAAGGTTCAAAACTTCATCAGCCACTGAATTGGCTTGATTTGCCTTGAAGGTATCAAATAATAAAAATCCAGAATATCTTCTTTGTGATGATAATGCCAAAAAATCTCAAGTTGGCGCATCTTTCTTTCTTCCTTTCCCTTATGTTGGTCATTAGAGACTTCTTGACTTTTCTCTTCCCTATAAAGGATTCATTTTTTATGCTTAATATAGAAATTATCTTGTTGCGATCCGTTGAATCAGTTCAATTAAAACCTTAGATTCATACTAGAGCCACGATGATTTAGTCTCAAGCTAAAGAAAAGGCAAGGGTTCTTCGAATAAGAACCGCTTGATAATCATTTATTGAATCAGTGTAATGACTCGAAAAAATCAAGAGAAAAAAGTTGTCTTTTGGGCAAACAAAATTTGAAGGAAGAAAATTTATTTTTTATTTTTGTTTAAGAACTACTTGAATTTTTCAGTCTAGTTCCGAGGTCTTAATAGTGAGTATGAATCATGGTTCCATTTTTTTATCCATTCTATCTATTTCGTGTTCCAGATACTAGAATAAATAATATCTAACGAATTAGAATCATCTTGATAGAGATAACAAGCCCTTTCTATGTATTATCAATAGGATCAATTCTAACAAGTCACACACTCATATTCCAGAGATACCGAAACAAAAAATTCCGCGGTCGAACTACCATAATATCTAGAGATGTAGATCTTAAACTAGAAAGGTTTTTTTGGATGGAAAAACTCTGGTTTCCTAGTTTTAGTTACTAGAAACTGATATGTCTCCGTTGTATCTATAATTTTTGATTGTTTCATGCCAATATTATTCAACTTTTACATACTTTTGGCAACTTTTTATATGATTTATTTGGACTAACTTACTTATCCAGTGCCCAGTGCCAGCTCCTGTTTGTTGCCTGTTTTTGTATCGCAGAAAATCCATATCAAACGAAGTCCAAATATGATGCAACTCCATGGAAAATTATTTTGGAATATTTGTGATTTTTGGGAGTTGGAATCACCACAGACGGAGGCCCGTGGTGGGCACAACCCACCAGGGCGTGCCAGAGGAGCTAGGCGTGGCGTGGTGGGTTGTGCCCACCTTGTACGTTGGTTGGGGCTCTACTTCGGACGCAAGGAAGCTTATATCCGGAAAAAATCGTGTAAAAAGATCAGAACAATCGGAGTTACGGATCTCCAGGAATATAAGAAACGGTTTTTGGCTAGATCTGGGGAGCACGAAACAGAAGAGGACAGAGAGACAGATCCAATCTCAGAGGGGCTCTCGCCCCTCCACAGCCATGGGGGCCATGGACCAGAGGGGGAACCCTCCTCCCATCTAGGGGGGAGACCAAGGAAGAAGAAGAAGAAGGAGGGGGCTCTCTCCCCCTCTCTCCCGGTGGCGTCGGAACACCGTCGGGGCTAGGATCGTGACGGCGATCTACATCGACAACCTTGCTACCATCAACACCAACTTTCTCCCCCTCTATGCAGCGGTGTAAAACCTCTTTCCCCCGCTGTAATCTCTACTTAAACATGGTGCTCAACTCCATATATTATTTCCCAATGATCTATGGTTATCCTATGATGTTTGAGTAGATCCGTTTTGTCCTACGGGTTGATCGTGATGTTGGTTGGTATGATTGTATATTTTATTTATGGTGTTGTCCTACGGTGCCCTCCGTCTCGCGCAAACGTGAGGGCCCCTCGTTGTAGGGTGTTACAATATGTTCATGGTTCGCTTAGAGTGGGTTGCTAGAGTGACAGAAATTAAACCTGAGTAGGTGGGGTATGACGTATGGGAGTAAAGAGGACTTGATACTTAATGGTATGGTTGGGTTTCACGACCTTAATGATCTTTAGTAGTTGTGGATGCTTGCTAGAGTTCCAATCATAAGTGCATATGATCCAAGTAGAGAAAGTATGTTAGCTCATGCCTCTCCCTCATATAAAATTACAAGAATGATTATCGGTACTTGTTATCGATTGCCTAGGGACAAATGAATTTCTTGTTGACAAAAGCTATCCACTTTTACTACCTTGCATTTTATTCTTAGTTTTATTATCGCAAAGTACTCATAGTTTTATTCTTGCAAAATAGTTTCATACTTCTTTCTGGTAAAGCAAACGTCAAGTGTGTGTAGAGTTGTATCGGTGGTCGATAGAACTTGAGGGAATATTTGTTCTACCTTTAGCTCCTCGTTGGGTTTGACACTCTTATTTATCGAAGAAGACTACAAACGACTGCCTATACTTGTGGGTTATCAAGACCTTTTTCTGGCGCCGTTGCCCAGGAGCAATAGCGTGGGGTGAATATTCTCGTGTGTGCTTGTTTGCTTTATCACTAAGTAGTTTTTATTTCATGTTCTAAGATGGCCACCGGTGATGGATCCCCCCTCCGACATGCTGCAGGAACAGGGTCCCGATTGGTTTTTTGTGGCTACAGAGGCTTGCGGCGGCGGAACTCCCGATCTAGGTTATTTTCTAGAGGTTTGGGGATTTATAGGAGAGGTTGGAGTCGAGAACAAGTCAGGAGGCCCCACAGAGAGTCCATGAGGCAACCCTCCACCCTTGTGGGGCCCACGAGACTCCCCTCCGATAACTTTGTATTTTCTATATTTTCCAAAAAAAATCCGTTGATTTTCAGCGCATTCCAAGAACTTTTATTTCTGCACAAAAAACAACACCACGGTAGTTCTGCTGAAAACAGTGTTAGTCCGGGTTAGTTCTAACCAAATCATACCAAAATTATGTACAAATATTATAAACATGGCATTTATACATCAAAAATTATAGATACATTGGAGACGTATCAGGCGGCCTCCATCAGGGCTAAGGCGCCGCTGTGGAACGGACAACTGCTGTGCCGCTCTCGCGAGTTTCTATCCCCGAGGCAGATGTTGCTGCTGCCACCTGAGAAGCAACAGCGGCCGTTTGGGCTACCTTGGCCGCCCGATCCCAGATTGCGGCCGCGCTCATGCACCTTGTTAGCACGCGCATGGCGGCTGCGGCCGCGCTCTTGCCGGAGTGGGCCTCCGAAGTTGCTCTCATGATGCGGGTCCACGTCCCCATCTTTCACCGGTGATGATTGAAAAGTGAAATGATATCTGGGGAGTGATCTAGTGTGCTTGACACGCCGGTTGTGGACTGTAGCCAACACACCTTCTGAAGGAAATATGCCCTAGAGGCAATAATAAAGTTATTATTTATTTCCTCATATCATGATAAATGTTTATTATTCATGCTAGAATTTTATTAACCGGAAACATGATACATGTGTGAATACATAGACAAACATAATGTCACTAGTATGCCTCTACTTGACTAGCTCATTAATCAAAGATGGTTATGTTTCCTAACCATAGACATGTGTTGTCATTTGATTAACGAGATCACATCATTAGGAGAATGATGTGATTGACTTGACCCATTCCGTTAGCCTAGCACTTGATCGTTTAGTATGTTGCTATTGCTTTATTCATGACTTATACAAAGTTCCTACAACTATGAGATTATGCAACTCCCGTTTACCGGAGGAACACTTTGCGTGCTACCAAACGTCACAACGTAACTGGGTGATTATAAAGGAGCTCTACAGGTGTCTCCAAAGGTACATGTTGAGTTGGCGTATTTTGAGATTAGGTTTTGTCACTCCAATTGTCGGAGAGGTATCTCTGGGCCCTCTCGGTAATGCACATCACTATAAGCCTTGCAAGCAATGTGGACAATGAGTTTGTTACGGAATGATGCATTACGTAACGAGTAAAGTGACTTGCTGGTAATGAGATTGAACTAGGTATTGAGATACCGACGATCGAATCTCGGGCAAGTAACATATCGATGACAAAGGGAACAACGTATGTTGTTATGCGGTTTGACCGATAAAGATCTTTGTAGAATATGTAGGAGCCAATATGAGCATCCAGGTTCCGCTATTGGTTATTGACCGGAAACAGTTCTAGGTCATGTCTATATAGTTCTCGAACCCGTAGGGTCCACATGCTTAACGTTACGATGACAGTTTTATTATGAGTTTATAAATTTTGATGTACCGAAGGTTGTTCGGAGTCCCGGATGTGATCACGGACATGACGAGGAGCCTCGAAATGGTCAAGACATAAAGATTGATATATTGGACGACTATATTCAGACACCGGAAGTGTTCCGGGTGATTTCGGAGAAGACCGGAGTGTCAGAGGGGTTACTGGAACCCCGCGGGGAAGTATTGGGCCTTAGTGGGCCTGAGGGGAGAGAGAGGGCAGCAGCCCAGGAGGTGGCGCGTCCCCTCCCATGGGGAGTCCGAATTGGACTAGGGGAAGGGGGCGCGGCCCCTCTTTCCCTATCCCTCTCCCTCTCTTTCCTTCCCCCTTCCTCCTTCCTAGTTGGACTAGGAAAGGGGAGTCCTACTCCCACTAGGAGGAGGACTCCCCCCTCCTTGGCGCGCCCCCTAGGGCCGGCCGGCCTCCCCCTTGCTCCTTTATATACGGGGGCAGGGGGATCTTCGTGATCATTCCTTAGCCGTGTGCGGTGCCCCCCTTCACCATATTCCACCTCGGTCATATCGTTGTGGTGCTTAGGCGAAGCCCTGCGTCGGTAGAACATCATCATCGTCACCTCGCCGTCGTGCTGACGGAACTCATCCCCGACACCCTGCTGGATCGGAGTCCGGGGATCGTCATCGAGCTGAACGTGTGCTGAACTCGAAGGTGTCGTACGTTTGGTACTTGGATCAGTCGGATCGTGAACATGTACAACTACATCAATCGCGTTGTCATAACGCTTCCGCTTTCGGTCTACGAGGGTACGTAGACAACACTCTCCCCTCTCGTTGCTTTGCATCACCATGATCTTGCGTGTGCATAGGATTTTTTTTGAAATTACTACGTTCCCCAACGGCTTCTCACGTAAGCCATAGGCGTACTATACACCAACGGTGCTCCAAGATATTCTGTACTGCATCTCACATGGTTGGTGATAATAAACTGTGTGGAATCTACTTGATTTTTCATCTTGATTTGAATTACATAATGGGGTTACAGTGGTAATGGACGGTGTTTGAATTGCTAGACCTTTTATCTGCAGTGAACATGCAACTATATGTGTGTTGTAAAAAAATTGGAATTATTCCGGGTTCATTTGGAAATTTTATATGTTAAATTGGTTTTCTAGCCATTTCAGGTGCACAATTCAAAATTAAAGCACATGCTCCAGTCCATCAAAAAGGTTGCAAAATCAAATGTTTGTCTTTGGTTGCAAGCTTAGGTCACATGCAAGAAATGAGAATGAATGTCAAATACCTTGACATTGTTGCTCGACTGCTAACATTGAGATACATGGTTTTAAAATTCCAGTAAATTGAAAACTCGTCTGAAATTCATGAATCTTCACATGACATCATGGAACGGCAGCACCATGCCGTGGTAAAAATATTGTCCCATTTGGGGCAGGTGTGGGTACAAACTTCTCGCAAACCAGAGCTTCTCTCACAACAAGCCTCGTGGTTTCGGTAGGGTACATGCCACCATGGGGGATGAAACGATATTTGTTGCCTCCTTTTACTTTCAAAATGTTTCTCATGTCAACATAGAACAACACGAGTGTTGTGTCAATTTTTGGGATTTTTCGGGGTTCGTTTGGACATTTTTATACACTAACTGAGTTTTCTATGCATTCATAATTCAAATTCGAACTACAGGCACATGCTCTAATTCATATAAATTAGTTGAAAATTAAAATCTTTGTCCTTGGTTGCATGCCCATTCAAGAAATGGGAATGGATGTCAAACACCCTTCCACCGTCACTTGGCCGCAAACATTGAGATACCGGGTTTTTAAATTCTAGTAAATCCAAAACTCATCTGAAATTCATGATGCTTGGCATGCTATGCGGCATCAACATGCCATGGTAAATTTTTTGTCCCATTTGGGGCAGGTTTAGGTATATGCTTCTCACAAACCAGAGCTTCTCACAACAAGCCTGATGGTTTCGGTAGGGAACGCCCCTACCTTTGGGGACGAAACGATATCCATTGCCTCTTATTGCTTTCAAGAATTTTCTCGTGTCAACATAGAACAACAGGAGTGTTGTGTCAGTTTTTGGGATTTTTGGGGTTTGTTTGGACATTTTTATGCATCAATTGAATTTTCAATGCATTTACGTACACAATTCAAATTTGAACTACATGCACATGCTCTAATGCATATAAATTGGTTGAAAATTGAAATATGTGTCCTTGGTTGCATGCTTAGGTCCCATGCAAGAAATGGGAATGAATGTCAAACACCCTGGCACCGTCACTCGGCCGCAAACATTGAGATTCCTAGTTTTTAAATTCTAGTAAATCCAAAACTCGTCTGAAGTTCATGAAACTTGGCATGCTATCATGGAGCAGCATCAACAAGCCGTGGTAAATTTTTTGTCCCATTTGGGGTAGGTTTGGGGATATGCTTCTCACAAACCAGAGCTTCTCACAACAAGCCTAATGGTTTTGGTAGGGAATGTTCCACCTTTGGGGACGAAATGATATCCGCTACCTCTTATTGCTTTCAAAAAATTTCTTGTGTCAGCATATAACAACATGAGTGTGTGTCAATTTTTGGGATTTTTCGGGGTTTATTTTGACATTGTTATGCATCAGTTGAGTTTTCTATGCATTTATGTGCATAATTAAAATTTGAACTACATGCACATGCTCTAATGCATATAAATTGGTTTAAAATTCAAATATGTCTCCTTGGTTGCATGTTTAGGTCCCATGCAAGAAATGGGAATGAATGTCAAACACCCTGCAACCGTCACTCGGCCGCAAACATGAGATTCTTGCATTTTAAAATCTAGTAAATCCAAAACTTGTCTGAAATTCATGAAACTTGGCATGCTATCATGGAGCGGCATCAACATGCCATGGTAAGTTTTTTGTCCCATTTGGGGCAGGTTTGGGTATAAGGTTCTGACAAACCAGAGATTCTTACAACAAGCCTGATGGTTTCGGCAGGGAACGTTCTACCTTTGGGGACGAAATGATATCCGCTGCCTCTTATTGCTTTCAAATTCTTTCTAGTGTCAACATCGAACAACAGGAGTGTTGTGTCTGTTTTTGGGATTTTTCGGGGTTTGTTTGGACATTTTTATGCATTAATTGAATTTTCAATGCATTTACATACATAATTCAAATTTGAACTACATGCACATGCTCTAATGCATATAAATTGGTTGAAAATTCAAATCTGTGTCCTTGGTTGCATGCTTAGGTCCCATGCAAGAAATAAGAATGAATGTCAAACACCCTGGCACCGTCACTCGGCCGCAAACATTGAGATTCCTGGTTTTTAAATTCTAGTAAATCCAAAACTCGTCTTAAATTCATGAAACTTGGCATGCTCTCATGGAGCGGCATCAACATGTCATGGTAAATTTTTTGTCCCATTTGGGGCAGGTTTGGGTATAAGCTTATCCCAAACCAGAGCTTCTCACAACAAGCCTGATGGTTTCGGTAGGGAACGTCCCACCTTTGGGGATGAAATGATATCCGCTGCCTCTTGTTGCTTTCAAAAAATTTCTAGTGTCAACATAGAACAACAAGAGTGTTGTGTTAAATTTTGTAATTTTTTGGGGTTCGTTTGGACATTTTTATACATTAACTGGGTTTTCTAAGCATTTTATGTGCATAATTCAAATTTAAACTACATGCACATGCTCCAGTGCATATAAATTGGTTGAAAAAAAAATCAAATCTTTGTCCTTGGGTGCATGCTTAGGTCCCATGCAAGAAATGGGAATAAATTTCAAACACCAGGGCACTGTTGATTGCCGGTAAAACATTGAGATACTTTGTTTTTGAATTCTAGCAAATCCAAAACTCGTGTGAAATTCATGAAACTTGGCATGCTATCATGGAATGGTACCCGACATGCTGTGGTATTTTTCATGTTCATTTTGAGAGAAGAAGCACTCGAATAACAACCAAAAAAGGAATTTTGAAACAAATAGCTGCCACTCTAACATCGCAAACATTTGTATAATTCAAATCATGTGCGTTATGTTAACCATTCACGTGACGCCACTTGTCTTGGTTTTAATGGCTATAGGAGGTGCCGTGCGGACATATGCCTGACTGAACGGGAGGCGTGCGAGCGCAGTCCGGTGCACAGCCTGACCGAGAGGCATGCAAGCTGTCCTCCAATTCACAGGCTCACCGGGAAGCGTGCAAGCTATACGCTGCACAGGCTCACTGGGAAGCGAGCCCTTTGACTTCCATGGCCGTCCGCCTTCCTCTCCATTAATGATGCCCGAGCCGTTGCTTAATACGGGCGGCCTTACCGTTTGCCTCCCATTCCCCTCCCTCCCATAGACCTCCACCAACGCCATGGCGTAGAAGGATCATCTGACACTAGTCTTCAAGTTTGGTGAAGTCGACTCTGAGCCGGAGGAGATAGAAAATATGGAGGAATGGGGCCTCATGGACATGGCGCAGAACGAGCTGGCCGTGGCGGCTGGCCCCGCTCCCATCCCAGCTCCCATCCCCGTGCCCACCCCAGCGACCATCCCCGTAGCATTGACGGGCTAGTTGCCGAGCACTATCATAGAGATGGAAGCCGCGGGCGTTAGCGAGGTCTCCATGGACCCGTGTGAGCTCGTGTACATGCCAGCGCCAACGCCTGTGCTCGTGCGCGCCCCGCCACCCACCGCGGCGCTGGTCCCTGTGCGTTTGGCTGCACCTGCCGCGCCCGTGCCCGTGCACGCGCCCCCCTCAGCGGGATGGGACGCCGCCGTCGACCGCTACCTGTTAGTGCCGCCAGCTGTCGTCCTCCCGTGCCCTGCCCATCGATCGCGCGACGACATGATGTTTGATTTACGAGTGAAGAACATTCTGTGCTGCCTTCTAGACTTCAACAACAGCGTCCCGAAGGATGACAACGACAAGGACGACACGGCATGCCGCCTCCGCCGCCGCCGGAAATAGTTTTTTTCTTGGGTTTAATACTGTATCTCGATCATATGAATATAAATTCGCAATGTGAATGAATGAAATATATTGTTTGAGCTTGTGTTTTTATCTCTTAATGTACGGACTTATCAAACGACTTTCTTTTGAAAAAACTTTAATGGGTTTTAAATATAAAACACTCATCACAAATGTTTTAGTTAGAACACCCGTATGCAAACCGACAGCTTCCCCAGGAAGCCAAGGGAAAATGGGCCGAGCAGGATTTGTGCAGCTCTTGATCACAAAAAATTTAGATAGAGCACCTGTATGCAAAGTGAGAGCAGGATTTGTGCATCTCTTTAACGCAAACGGTTGTTTTGGATGACCTGTGCGCAACCACTTACAAACAATTTGGTAAGATTTGCATCTATCATATTGGGTATGTGGCTGTAACGACCCGAGACCGATGCTCCACACGCTTTCCATATATTTCATGATCATCGTGTGTTTTATTTGCTTGTTGCATTGCATCATGTCATCATGCCATCATGTCATTTAATTTTTGCAACTCATCTAAATAAATTGTATGAATCTTCGGTCCATTTAAATCGAGGGATATTCACAATGGTCATTTCTCTTTATAACATATCCTCCCAATATTTAGGAAGCTATATTAAACCATTACATAACAAATTTGCACTCTTCTTCAAATCCTCTTTATCCAACTCAACTTCATTTCTTCCTTTGGGGCCTTTCAGTAAACTTGAGTTGCAATTTTACTTTACCCATAAATGTTCCAAATCCGCCCATAAATCACATCTAGTGTGTAGGGTCATCTCCTATAATTTCAACCCATTTGGAGTTCATTCGAATGGGTTTTGAAATTCAAACATGTCGAGTTAAATTCAACATGTGTGGATTTTACTTCCTCTAAAAATCCCTAGGCCATTTTTGTTAAATTCCTCATATTTTTGTGAGCCTAGGGAAATGCCCTCCTGCCCAAGCTCCACCCCTAGTCTCTCATTCTTTTCTGCCATATCTTTATTTTTGTTAAAAAAGAATAGAAGAGAAGGAGGGCAGCCTGCACCGCCGGCCTCTTGGGCCTAACCAACCAGACCGGTCCATTTGCCCCTGGAGGCCCAGCCACCCCCACTAGCTCCCTAACCCTAGCTACCCCGATCCCCTCCTCTTGATCCCCACTCCCTTCTTTGTCCCCCTGTGCCGCGCCATTGCCCGATCTTGAAGGAAATATGCCCTAGAGGCAATAATAAAGTTGTTATTTATATTTCCTTATATCATGATAAATGTTTATTATTAATGCTAGAATTGTATTAACCAGAAACTTAGTACATGTGTGAATATATAGACAAACATAATGTCACTAGTATGCCTCTACTTGACTAGCTCATTGAATCAAAGATGGTTAAGTTTCCTAGCCATAGACATGAGTTGTCATTTGATTAACGGGATCACATCATTAGAGAATGATATGATTGACTTGACCCATTCCATTAGCTTAGCACTTGATTGCTTAGTTTGTTGCTATTGCTTTCTTCATGACTTATACATGTTCCTATGACTATGAGATTCTACAACTCCTGAATACCGGAGGAACATTTTGTGTGCTACCAAACGTCACAACGTAACTGGGTGATTATAAAGGTGCTCTACAGGTGTCTCCAATGGTACTTGTTGATTTGGCATAGATCGAGATTAGGATTTGTCACTCCGATTGTCGGAGAGGTATCTTTGGGCCCTCTCGGTAATGCACATCACTATAAGCCTTGTAAGCAATGTGACTAATGAGTTAGTTGCGGGATGATGCATTACGGAACAAGTAAAGAGAATTGTCGGTAACAAGATTGAACTAGGTATTGAGATACCGACGATCGAATCTCGGGCAAGTAACATACCGATCACAAAGGGAACAACGTATGTTATTATGTGGTTTGACCAATAAAGATCTTCATAGAGTATGTAGGAGCCAATATGAGCATCCATGTTCCGCTATTGGTTATTGGCTGGAGACGTGTCTCGGTCATGTCTACATAGTTCTTGAACCCGTACGGTCCGCACGCCTAACGTTCGGTGACGATCGGTATTATGAGTTTATGTGTTTTGATGTACCACTACAAAAAATACACTTCCATGATGATACGTGTTTGTCACATTAGGTCGCGTTTTTTGTCATGCATGTACATCCATGACGATTTTATGACATAATCAATATAGTCATACCTGTGCTGTCGTAGAAGTGTTCCATGCCATTACCAAAATTATCATCATGGAAGTGTCCACTTCCATGACGATAAATCGCACGTCACAGAAGTGCTTTCGTCAAGGGTGACGGACACGTGGCATCCACCATAACGAAACGTCGTTAAGCTATCAGGTCTGGTTTTGGATCTGATAACCCGTTAACAGCCCGGACCAATGGGAATTTTCCACGTGTAAAATCATCATTGGCCACAGGAAACACGTGTTGCCTCACCGTTGGGACAGATGTCATCCACTCATTGGACATGAGGCGCCTATGATAGGTCGACACATGGCACGGCCCAATAGTGGCCCATTCCGGTGAAAAAGACTGGCCCAGTAAAAATTAGTAGGCCAGCCCATATAAGGCCTACTTGTGTCAAGTCCATTTAAGCCCACGACCCATACAAAATGTGCCAATTCGGCCCGTCAATGGCCCGTTAAAGATTTGACACCATTGCAGCCCATCGTCAGTTCGAGCCCGTTAACAACCCGCTATATATTTGGGCTCAATATCGGCCCAATGAGATTTCAGCCGGTTAACGGCCCATTCAATGGATGGGCCAATTTTCAGGATGTACATCTTTCGGCCTTTTAGCAACCCATTTAAATGTTGGGCTAATTTCCGGCCCGGTGTGTCTTTCAGCCTGTTGACGGACCATAAATCTGATGGGCCATTTGTAGTCAGACCTGAGTTTCGGCCTTTTAGCGGCCCATTTAAGTGTTGGGCCAATTTACGGCCCGGTGTCACTTTCAGCCTATTGACGACCCATAAATCAGTTGGGCCATTTGTAGTCGGACCTGAGTTTTGGCCTTTTAGCGACCCATTTAAGTGTTGGGACAATTCCCGGCCCTGTGTGCCTTTCGTCCTGTTAACGGACCATAAATGAGTTGGGCCATTTGTAGTCGGACCTTAGTTTTGGCCTTTTAACGGCCCATGCCCTTCATGGTCCAATACCAACCCGGTTTCTCTTTCGGCCTGCTAAAGGCCCACAACACAGTTGGGCCATTTACAATACGACCTGACTTTCGGCCTCTTAGTGGCCCATGCTCTTCATGGTCCAGTACAAGCCCGCTGTCTCTTTCGGCCTGCTAAAGGCCTACAGTATAGTTGGGGTATCCCAAACTTAGTAACGGCCTGTGAAATAAATTGGGCCCACCTGTTGCCCGCTTCGATGTCGGCCTATTAACGACCCGAGAGGTAAGAGGGCCGACCATTAACTTTGGGCCTAGTAACGGCCCATTAACTTAATGGGCCCACTAAAGTTCGTACATGTCATTAGGCCAAATTGATAATTTGAGCCCATTACGATGAGCAATTATGCACAGGACCAAAACCGATCAAGCAAAGGTACGGTATATAGGGAATAATGTTGCACATCCAGCATATATTACATGAAATTACATCCACTAGGCAATCAAAGATTGATGCTAGTGCAAATAAATGAGCAGAACCTAACCATCTACAACTTCACAATCCGCAAGCTCAACACAGATGACGCCCATAAGTATGTGAGCAGGTTCTTGCTGCTTTACTACACTGTCTCTGAAAACATTGATCAGTTGTTGTGTCGCACGACTCTGGAGCTCTGATTCATCCACCATTTCCACCATTGCTTCAGCCATTAATTGGTTCACAAACACACATTTATTCCGTTGCATTCAAGACAGAGGATACTGAACAGATTCAAATGGCCATTTTGGCAGGCTTGTATTATTGATAGTGGAGAGTGTCTCGACCACTACATCATAACATAAATTAGGACGGGAACCAAACCGATTAATCATGAGTTATTGCCATATTACCTGACCTAGATTTTATGGAAAGAAATAATGGGGTTGCCTTGTTGTTTTAATTGTTTGTCTTCTTATCTTCAGCAGCCTGCACAAAATTAACACACTAGCATTGCTATCATCGGCCAAGTCAGATAATAGGAAAGCAACATTGACACAACAAACATTTGGGCAACTAGCCTACACCAAATTAACACAATATGGCACTATCATTAGCTAGGTAAGGTAATACGAAAGCAACATTGACACAATGAATGAATGGGCAACCAGAGAAGCACTACAATTTAGTAATGTGCGTGATATGAGATAGTACACTCATGCAGCTCAGTATGCAAAACTATGACGTAGTTTTCCTTACAAAATCAACATTGGCGCCTTTAATATTTTGCTACAACTAATTTTAGATCAGATAAATGTTAGATTCACGCCGATTAACAAAATACATGCTGATGTAAAAATATATTGATATACAACAGGTACTTACATCAGCATTGGAGCACAGAGAATTCCTGCAAGATATTTTCCTCGAATATGATCCCAATGGAGGAAGTCTTCTATCGTTTAACCTTATTTTCTAAAAGTGAGATGGGTAAGAAACATGTAGAAAATATGATCAGAATGCTATAAAATTTCATGATGCGAGGATACGCACACGCTTCTTAGAATGGAGTTGACATTCTTTTGCTGGACTGGAGCGGACTAGTTCTTTGGCCACTAGAATCTTCTTATTATTAATCGGAGTTGGGTTTCTCTGTGCTGGAGAAGTATATATGAAAAATGGAGTTGGTTTATTATCTCCTGGCGTTTGGATCTTTTGCAAAGACCTAGTTTGTAACCCTTCAGATTCTAACATAGCCGTCTTCCCCTTGCATGCCTTATATAGAAGAATGGTGATTCAGTTATAAAACATGCTACAACAGAGATGGAATAGGTACTGAAGAATAGAAAGGCATGACATATTGACATGTATTCCCTCCATCCGAAAATAAATGGATGGGTCTAGGCGTATTTCAGTTCTAGATACATCCAGTTTTATCCATTTCTGCGACATGTAATCCGAACGGAGGGAGTATGATGTAAGAGCTAGGGATACGACAGGCCAACACAGTAAAACACACACTGAAAATCCACTGTAGAACCAAAGTATTCAAACCCACTGATATGAGATAGTACACTCATGCAGCTCAGGATGCAAAACTACCAGGCAGTTTTCCTTACAAAAATCAACATTGTGGCCTTTAATCATACATTTTGCTACAACTAAATTTAGATCAGATAAAGGTTGGATTCACGCCGATTAACAAAATACATGCCGATGTAAAAATATAGTGATATACAACATGTACTTACATCTGCATTGGAGCACAGAGAATTCATGCAAGAATCTTTCCTCACATACGATACCAATGCATAAATTCTTCTATTTGTTAAGCTTATTTTCTAAAAGAGAGATGTGTAAGAAACATGTAGAAAATATGATCAGCATGCTATAAAATTTCATGATGCAAGGATACGCACACACTTCTTAGAATGGAGTTGACATATTTTTGCTGGACTGGAGGGACTAGTTCTTTTGCCACTGGAATCTGCTTATTATCAGTAGGAGTTGGGGTTCTCTGTGCTGGAGCAGTATCTATAAAACCTGGAGTTGGTTTATTATCTCCTGGCATTTGGATCTTTTGCAAAGGCCTTGTTTGTAACTCTTCAGATTCTAACATAGTCGTATTCCCCTTGCATGCCTTGTATAGAATAATGGTGCTTTAATCATAAAACATGCTACAACAGAGAGATGGAATAGGTACTGAAGAATAGAAAGGCATGACATATTGACATGTATTCCCTCCATCCAAAAAAAAGATGGGTCTAGGCGTATTTCAGTTCTAGATACATCCTTTTTTATCCATTTCGGCAACATGTAATCCGGACAGAGGGAGTATGATGTAAGAGCTAAGGATACGGCAGGACAACACAGCAAAAAAGAACACTAGTTGAATGTAAAACTGTATGCTAGTGGAATACGTACAAAAATAACTAAGGCAACATACACGTGTATGATTGGGAAACTAAGATGGCATTGCAATAGAGCACTAGAACAACACTTCAATGTAAAAAAACATGGTATGGTAGACAGATGAAGTACATACTGATGAATAACAATGCATAAGATATTCAGAAGCATGATGTCCAAATTAAGCAGATGGCATTGTGATAGAATAGAATGACAATACTTGAATTTGAAAACATGTTATCATGAATGGAATAGGTACTAAAAAACAGGAAGGCATGACATATTTACATGCATGATCAGCATGTTAAGCACATGGCATTGCAACAGAGTAGATACACTCCAGGGCATTATATGCATGTTGTACCCATATCACAGGCCAAGTTAGAGCAAGGACCTTGTGGGGTGAAGAGGATTCATCATCTTTCTGCAAGTCTTCTGAAGAACTGCCTTTACATGTTCCATCATATTGGGTATCATTCACATCAAGTTTATTGGCCTTTACATTGCTCCGTGAGGTTCTTGTGGATATATCAGTGTGTGCAATTATATCTAACATGCATGGAAGACAACTAGTAGTAAGATTTATGTAATGAGTGCCTGTAGGAGACGACATAAATAGTAGGACTGGGGTTAACTAGCCGCAACGGGTCTCATAAACTAAAGGGAGAACACAGATGAAAGCTACATAATATGTATTGTTTTTACTTGAGATTAACTAGATGACACTCAAAAGTATTAAAGAACAACATAGGTAATACTAGAAGTGGTATAATACTATAATCACCAGCCTGTGGGATAGCATTGGCTGATGGATGATAACTATGGAACAACGTTACCTAAAGAACAAGTATCTTAGCTGAACTATGGAACAACGTTAACTCCTGAACAAGACCCGTAAGAGATCAGCATGAATATACAGTGAAATGTGATGATCTATTTTCCATGCTTAGATGAATAACAAAGCCATAAATGTTGCACACAAGTAAGATGAGGGTACAACCTATCTGGCTGCCATCCATAGGAGTGAGCATCATGTGCTGACTTGTCGATGGACCAGCAGTTGTTGTGGCTGTCCATGTCGGGCACGCGCATTCGATGCAGGGAACTGTTGAGTGGGGACTATATCTCCCTTCTGGTGTATGCTTCCCTTGTTGGAGCAGCTGCGGTGAGTCGGAAGACAGTGTGTCTGAAGATGCAGATAACGCATAATGTTAAGAACGACATATCTCTTTGATCTGAAGAAATACACTAAGAGATCAACAACAAGGTACGAGAGTGGTCACACGTCTATTGACTGAAGATTAAATTGGGGTCACACGATTTTATTTTATTTTGGTACTGTCCGATCTACGCTGGATGGCTTGATGGCCGTCTTGTGCCTCCCGGCTGACACTATTTGGAATCTTCCCCGAAGAGCCAGCGACCAATGGCAGAGCAGCCTGCCTCCGCCATCCGTGGCCCGGGCCAAAACCCCACTCCCCGCCCCACCGCACTGCCGTGGTTGCGCCGCCCCCGGGCCAATCCACAAGGACTCCCCGTCATCCAGATCCGGCGGCGGCAGTACCTTCAACCCATGCAACTCTAAAAGATAGCCATCTAAGCGCTGCTTCCACGGTGAACCTGCGGCCCCGCACCCTTACGTTGGACACCAGCCAACCGGCAGCCTAGGAGCTCTGCCGCCTCGAGGGGTGCTGCTTCCCATTGGGAATCGATTGGCCCAGAATAAAAATTCACACAACTGATGCCTAAATAAAGTGATTTGAGATGAGGGTGCGACCTATCTGGCGGCATGGTGAAGTAGGCAGGTCCAGCTGCCAAGTTGGTGAGACCGGCGCGGTTGCGGTGGCGACCGGCGACAGGGAAACAGTGATGTCACGACGGTCGACGACTACGGGGAAGCAACGCCGGGAGTCTGGACGGATCCGAAGTTGGAGCCACTCCGGCGCCGTGAACAACAGCGGGGGTGAATCGGCTCCGGTACGATTCATGCGGCCGTCGTCGAGGCAGCTCCAGTAGTGCGGAGTAAGAGGCACATGGCCCAGTGCACGACGGCAAATGGACAGCGTATCCATCATTAGGGAGGAGGGCAGTTGTGAAATTGGTGCGGTGGGGGCGCCATGGAGGAGGGGCTGAGGTTTCGCGGCTCGGGAGAAGGGAGCTTCCCGGGGAGAAGGTGATTTGGCGCCCACGAGGTATTAATGGGGGGGGCGAGGGGGGGGGGGGAATTGGGAGGGGAGTGGAACCATGTCTTACGGACGCATTTGTCTGAAATGTGAGGGGGAGTTACAGTTCTACCCATGCCTTTAGGCTTCTCGGCTTGGGTCTGTGTACTGAGGGTAGTAACTCTGCTTCTCCCCAAATAGTGGGCGGGAGCGATTTCGGGCGAGGAGGGCGTGTTTTGAACTATAGTGGGCGCGAGCGATTTCGGGCGAGGAGAGCGTGTTTTGAAATAGTGGGTGCGAGCTATTTCGAGCGAGGAGAGCATGTTTTGCCGACCATGGTTTATGAATTATTCGGCACATGTCATTTCGGCTGAGGAGAAGGCGCGCTTGGATGAAGTTACGAACCTACCCTCGATGTACAACGGGCCAATTGATGCGTGTCCCACATCGTTTGGTAATTTCGCGTCTCCCATTTATTTGCTCGGGCGAATTCCCCCGAGTAGAGGATGTTTAACGGTTCGTTCAAATTTTGGGAGATTGAGCATCGACATCTACCTTACCAAGTCGATTCGAATCAAATTTTGAAATATTAGCTTGCCACTTCTTTTTTAGATGGAGAGATGATGCTCGGGCGTAATGTGTTTTTACATGCTCGTTGCTAGCGATTTACTATATGACAAATAGTTGACCCACTCAAAAACGCGAATCAAACCCAAAATGAAATATCTTGATTCAATGAAATAGCTCGTTCACTAGGTCAAAATAGTGAACTAAATCCAAAATTGAACACCTCAATCGAGTAGCATGTTGTGCAGTATTATAGTACTCCATGAACATGTTGAAAGTCAAATTAATGAACTTGTTTGATATACGCATATATCCGTTCATGTGTGGATTGCAGACAACATGTTCTCCAATTTAAATATTTGAATGCAAGTTTATATCAAAACATGGTTTATATCAGTCTTTGATGCATAAAACGCGACCTCCCCCTCTCCCGAACTCTTGTTCTCTCTCTCTCTCTCCCGACAATCTTCAATTCTGTCGCACGCATTGGACACAAAAACCTTGTTGGTCCCTCTCCCTTTCTCTCCATCTCTCTCTATTTGTGTGTGTGTGTGGGGGGTCTTTCTAGTTCGCATGCATATATACACCATCTATAGGTCTCTCTCGCACACTATGTATGATACTCTAGCTAGTCCAAGCTAGATATCTTGGGTGCACTCATCGTACGCACACAAATTCCTTGGCTCGTTGCCCATAACTCTCTCACGCACCACTCTATCGTCTCGGAGCTCTTCCCCCCCTCTCTCAAACTCTCCATCCACCTGGGTCACACATACACATGCATATCTCACTCACACTTGATAGGCCCATCTAAAACTCTATCTCTCTCCATCTCACATGCACACACACACAATCTCATGCCTAGCTAGCCAAGTATGATGGTCTCTCACTCAATTGTAGGCACACACAGGCCCCCTATATGTATATGACTAGCTAATCTTAGTCTCCATCACAAACATGTGCATGGTCTATCTCGATTTCTCTTGGGGCATCTTTCTATCACGCACGCACCTCCCTCGATCTCCCACCCATATAGTCCCCTCACGATCTCGAGGGGATCTCTCTATCACAAACACACCCTCTCTCCATCCCCATGCGTCCATGTCCTCCATGTGTCCCTCTCGACCTTTGTTCCTTGTTGGCCAGACCTCTATTGGACATGTGCTACAGGGGTGTCTCTATCCATTGCAAACAATCACACACTAGCTATCTTCGTGTATCTCCTCGCCTCGCTTTTCTATCTCGGAGATGCATGCGTGATATGTTCACATAAGAAACGAAAAAACATACACTCTCTCTAATTTATCATTTGTTGTCACTTCTCTTTCACACACATACTCTTTTTGCACACTTACTCATTCTCCTTCACACGCACTTGATCTGTCTCGACTTAGGCACTCTCCTCGGTCCATAGCATATAGATTTATTGAAAAGTCAAACATCACAAAGTTTGACCATGTACGTGGAGAAAAGCAATTACATCTAGAATGGCAAACATATACCATTAGATTCACCATGAGATGTAGTTTTGTATGATGTATCTTTGGTATTGTAGATATAAATAACATTTGCGTAAACCTGATCAAAGTTTCCAAAGTTTGACTTCTAAAAAATTTACATGCACTACATTATCGAGCGGATGGAATATCTCTTTCCCCCTCCCAGCTATCTGACACACCATTCAGCCTTATCGGGGCTCCTCAATCTCTCTCAAACTTTATTGGTTAGTTTGGTTCGTGACCTAACCCTCATGCCTTGATGGCCAGTACTGCATAGTGTGGACGTGAGATGTAAAATATTTCTGCCTGGCCAGGCTTGTGTGGTGCTGAAGCGTTTGGTTCATGCATGGGGTAGGCAAAGCATCAACGTCCCATCAATCAATCCATGCAGCAATTATTTAATGCTAATATCCATCCAGGTTGTTGTTAGCCTCGTGGACGCACGACCAGGCACGGCCAGGTGTTCGAAATCGTTCGCCTGGGCCAGGCTACTTGCAGTGTCTGGAGTCCAGCCAGGCTAATTAAAGTGCAAGGGAATCCAGGGTAGCAACCAAACAAGCGTGCATGAAATCCAGCCACAACCCCAGGCCAGGCAAAAGATGCTCAGGATGCAAGCCAAACTGACCTTATATCTCCCTGGTTCACACATACACATATCTCGCTCGCGCTATACATATAGACCCATCTAACACTCTCCGCCCTTGTTCTCTCTCCATGTGACACGCACCCCCCTAAGTACCATAATCCCTCACTCCATCATAGGCGCAAGCTCTCCCCGCCTCCTAAGTATGATTATATCTTACTAGCCATCAGGAACACATGTATTGTATCCTTCCATCCATACGTCTATCTCGATATCTCTCGGGGCATCTTCTATCGCGCACACACCTTGTCACTCGATCTCCCACCCATGTAGTCCCATCACGATCTCCAGGGGATCTCTCTATGACAAACATACACTCTCTCCTCCCCATGTCTGCATTTTCTCCGTACGTCTCTCTCGACCTCTCTCCCTTGTTTGTCAGACCCCTCTTGGCCACGTGCTAGGGGTCTTGCTCTCTCGGTTCCAAAAAACCACACACTATCTCCTCACCTTGCCTCCGTTGTCGAAGATGCATGTCTGATATGTTTGCATAAGACACACATGCTTTTTCTCTAGTTTTATCGTGTGTTATCCATGTCTCTTTCACACATGCACACACACTTTTTTCACTCACTCTTTCTATTTCTCTCTCTCTCTCTCTCTCTCTCTCTCTAGTTAGGGACTCTGTCACGTCCATAAGCATATGGATGTTTTGAAAAGTCAAACCTCAGAAAAGTTTGACCAGGTATATGTGGAGAAAAACATTTACATCTAGATCGTTCATTAGATTCATCACAACATGTACTTACTCCATACTATCATTTATCTTTGTATTGTAGATATAAGTAATTTCTTTATAAACTTGGTCAAAGTTTGAAAAGTTTGACTTTAAAAAAATGTTGGAACTACATTATCGAACGGAGGGAGTAGCTCTTTCTCTCTCTCTGCTATCTCTCACGGGCCTCCCCTCTCACTCGAACTCTCTATACCGACGGATTATACGCTCACTGTATCAACGTACAGATCCGTATATTGTTTAGTTGACCGGTCAACCAGTCCACATGCTGCCTTGTCAGCTCGTGTTCTGTATCTTTGTGTGCTGGCCCATGTGGCAGTGAGTGAAAATAAGTAAACTAGAGGCCCATCTGAAACGCGGTGAAGTAAACAAAGTTGAAACCACTCGGGGTAGCACCCCGCACGCTAGTAAATTGAGGGCGCATTGAGGACAGACTTCTTGCGCGTGAAGGACGCACTCGCGCACAATTCACCACTGCCCGGCGGCATGCACAGAAGGACGCACTCGCGCCCACCCAGCACACAACACACACTAGCACACGTGTACACCGGCGTTGCCGCCGGTTGAGATGGACGGCGAGGTAGCCAACAAGTGGAGGCGGCTCGAGCCAAAACCGCATCCGGCGAGCCTGGACTTCATCAGCAGCCTCCCCGATGACATGCTGCTCGTCATCATCGGCCTCCTCCCCACCAAATCTGCCATGTGGACCGCCTTGCTCTCCCGGCGGTGGCGCCCCCTCTGGTGCAGCGTCCCCCTCAACCTCACTGTTTACAGCTGCCTCTCCGACGGGGATTGCAAACGCATGGCCACAGTCTCCAAGGTCCTTTCATCGCACCCTGGGCCAGCCAGACGCCTTGACATCCGCATGTTCAGTACCAACTGCAAGGTCCAACCCAAGTTCGACGAGTGGTTCTTATCCCACGCCCTAGATCAGCTCGAGGAGCTCAGCTTTGAAGCTGGACGATGTCGCTCTCTACCGCCGTCCGCGCTCCGCCTCACGCCAACGCTGCGCCGCGCCAGCTTCAACTCCTGCTATCTTCCCCAGATTAATGTCACGCCCGCCCTTCTTCTCCCTCAACTCAAGCAGCTCGACCTCTTCGACGTTGTCATCTTGAAGAAGGCTATGGAGCACCTGCTCCGCAGCTGTACTGCGCTCGAGTACCTTCGTCTTGAGCAGATCCACGGGTTCATTAGCCTCCACATCGCCTCGACGAATCTCTGATGGATTTATGTGTCTTGCAGGCCCCGCAACTAGACATCAATTGGGAAGAGATCACTCCAGTTGTTCCACGTTATGGTGATTGAGAATGCGCCTTTCCTTGAGAGATTGCTTGTATCAGATCTAGAAGGTCCAACAAAAATCAGGGTCATTGACGCGCCGAAATTGACAGCGTTCGTGTACTCGTCTGCCAAATTCTCCGAACTCTTTATTGGATCCGTAATCGTTTAGGTACAACACTCATCTTCTTCTCCGTCTTCTTGAAATTCACATTTTTAAATTTCTTCTTGATGTATTTACGATCGTCTTCCAGAAAATGATTCCCACAAGCTTGACCCAGTCCATGCGCATAGTGAAGATCTTGGCACTAAAATCTATCGGCCCTAATCTGGATCAAGTTGTTGGATTCCTTACATGCTTTCCGTGCACGGAGAAGCTACTCATCGAGGTGAAACTTCTTTCCTATTACTAAATGGTAATCACAACGTAGCTCAATTTTTTTGTAATTTTCCCAAATTACGATGACAAGTGTAGTGTTCAAAACTGCATCTATGCACTGCACCGAAACAAATTTTTTTAGTATTTTTTCTCACGTGATCACCTGCATCATTTTTATGCTGTACCACTATAGTAGCCTAGGCTAGTCATAGTGGAAAGTAACTTAGACTACTCCAGTAACTCTATGGTTACCCTAAGAGCAAGTACTACCTCCGTCCTGGTTTACTCTTCCAATTTTGTAGTATCAAAATTTGACCATAGATTTAACTGAAAAAATGTTAATGCATGTCACTAAGAACTATATCGTTGGATTCGTATTTGAACATAATTTCAAATGGTGTAATTTTTAGTGACATGCATTGGCATTTTCTTAGGTAAATGTATGGTCAAAATTTTATACTAAATACGAGGTTGTATTCCCTCCGTCCCAAAATTCTTGTCTTACATTTGTTTATATACAGATGTATCTAACACTAAAATGTAACTAGATACATCCGTATTTAGACAAATTTAAGACAAGAATTTTGGGACGGAGGGAGTACAAAAGTGGGCTATGTAGGCCAAAACACGTGCCAAATTCACTTGTGATGCATTTGGCATAGATGCCCCTCCATTGCTCACCTGGTGCCCCAATCTGGATCACCTACTTTGCTCCAGTGCCAAATTAACTCACGCAATGAAAAAACACTGCGTGGGAGAGAGAGGACTGAGGCAATAAAAACACTTGTTTGGGAGAGTGAGAGGTTGGTGTAGTTGGTTTGATTGATTTGTTTATACATGTGACTCTATGTGCACATCGGT
Source organism: Triticum aestivum (assembly GCF_018294505.1). Classification (NCBI taxonomy): domain Eukaryota; kingdom Viridiplantae; phylum Streptophyta; class Magnoliopsida; order Poales; family Poaceae; genus Triticum; species Triticum aestivum. The sequence continues at coordinate 540,059,563 of NC_057801.1, forward strand.
GCCAACTCTCTCACATCACGAGAGCGGTGCCAAAATCTTTTGATTTGACATCGATGCATATTATGTGGCATTCTTTTGCGAAATATGGCATCGGCCACATAGTGGAAGGCAACAAATGCCCAAGCTCTTCACGTGCTCCTAGTTAAATGAGAGGAAACAGAAAGAGAGAGAGAGAGAGAGAGAGAGAGAGAGAGAGAGAGAGAGAGAGAGAGAGAGAAAGTATCACTAGCCAGCCAACCCTATCATATGAGCAAATGATATTGGTACCTCTTGATGACACGGCAGTCTTATACAGCCATCTGCTCTAATATGTTCTCTTCTTTTGCAGATAAAAAAAGACCCGAAAGTGAAAAATGTGATGCACTATAACAATCTCATCAAATGCCTTGATCTCCATCTTACAGAAATTGATTTGATCGACTGCCGAGGCAACACATCTGAGATTAAATTAGCCAGGTTCTTTGTTCTGGAGGCAAGTGTGCTCAAGGTAATGAGGTTTGGCATTCTCTGGCGCAACAATGAATGGCGTGCTGATCACCGCAAGCATCTAAGCCTAAATGACAAAGTCTCCGCAGAAGCTGAATTTGTTTTTGAAACATCAAGTGGCCAGAGACTCGAAAACTTATTTTCCCATTAGTGACTTGTCAGGGCGGTGGATTTTAGTTTGTACGATAATGCTCCATCCACCTAAAGTAATGTAAGTTCTTACGTAAACTTCCTAGTAATTCCCTCTTCGTAGGTGCAACATTACTCCTAACATTTGTAATATTAGTTTGAAACTTGTAATATTGTCCTGTCCGATTCTTGCGTTTTAAAAATCATGTGAATGAAACAGGTCCTGAGTTGGTGATGATGTTGTGCCACCCATCTTTCACCAATAGCCGTCGGATCTAGATCTGACGCATACAAACCAAACTACTCCATTTTTGCAAAAAGATGCCCGCACTTGTTCCCTATTTACAAAAACTCCTTGTCTCTCACAATCAGCCTTATCTCCTCCCCACCACATCTAGAAGGCCGTGGAACTGGCGCGATGGCTGCTGCCAGCGCCGTCCACCCCCAATCTTGGTGTTCCGTGCAATGCACGGACATCTACGCACGGGAAATTATGTCGAACAGGGCTAGTTATAAGCAGGCTAGCTCTACAGCCATGATGATAGTGACTTCAGACGGTGAGGCTGACTATGGTATGCCAAACACGGCGCCTATACTCAGGTGTCATCTCTAGCGCAGGGTCTTGTCACTTCACTGTGAGGAGCAGCACGTAATAATTTGACCAACGGGTAGTATAGTGCTAGTACTCCTACTACATTGGTAGTACTACTACTAGTACTAGTAGCACCACCGTCTGGATTTAGGAGTACTACCACGTCCATCTGGATTTTAGTATTTGACTAGCAATATCTAGTAATGCATGTCACCAAAAATGTACTACTCCCTCTGTAAATAAATACATGGTGTATTGTTTTATTCCTATCGGCGAGAGAACTTAATGTCTTTTTGCTAACTAATAGGATTACAAGCAATGAACTAAACACTGCATGTCATGTTTGGTAGTCTCAAGTCATTGAAAGCATGCACGGCCCACATCTCTCATTGGTTGATATGTCACGAAATAAGAAACGAGCAGGGAGTTAATGCACCATGCCTAAGTGTTTTGGGATTATTTGGTTTTCGTAAGGTGACTTACACAACATTTTTGTTTACATGCATTAACATTTTATTAGTTAAATCAAAGGTCAAAACTTGGCGCAAAATGCAAAGGGGACCAATAAACCAGTAAACATCAAACTTCTCTTGTTTGGCCCCAACTAGAGGTCCGGTGAGATGAATATACTGCACCGGCACGAAGGGGGACGCAACTTCATTGACTTACTACAACTACCTTTGGGTGAATGACACGTGGGCCAAGGCGTGGCTGGCCAAAGGCAGGTGCAGTAGAGGGTCGAGGAGTAGTACGAAATCCTACGCACCTACGCACGCTAATCAAGGGCAAGAGTGATCACTCGAATCGCAAGATCAGTTGACTAGAAGCTAAGCTAGACCATGGAGGCGATGAGCGCGAGCATCGGCCGGCTGTGAAAGATGGTCCATGAAGCCGGCCTACGACCTGGCACCGAGGAACGTCTCCAGGTATTGCTTGAGGCTTCTAGGGCGAGGGGCCGCTTTGACGACAACTTCGTCTCCTTGTTCGACGAGGTCCTTGTGGGTTTCCTTGACAAGTTCACCGTCGTCAAGAAGCTCGCGGACGACTTTGACGTACGCCTCCAGCTGATGCACCCAGGCTCTGCGATGCCCGCCACCCTCAACGGCCACTATGGTGACAGCCTCTTCGACGCACTAGTGGCCCTGTGACTGCCCGCCATCGCGCCGGAGAATGTCCACCTCGAGGTCGCGCTCGGCGTGCAGCGCCTGGCGTAGCAAGACACCATCGACATAATCACCCATGTCTACGCGCAAATCGTCAACAAGGACTACTACATGCAAGAGGAGGACGATAGGACGCTGGCCTTCTTGGACCGCAAGGCAACCTTGGACGACATTGTTCAGAAGCACGTTGAGCTCGCGCCAACGCCGCTGCTCCTCACACGTCGGTTGGTGACCCGGCGCACTAGGGCGTGAGGATGTCGTTGATGGATCCGTATGTATTTTTATCTTTCCGTCAATTCAATGTAGTAGTATATTGTACTACTAGTAATTATCTTACCTTTTGCATCAACTTCATAACTTTCATACGTACTCCATGCACGAACGGCACCAGAACCAAACTTCTCATTACTCTAGGCAAAATCGTTAGTTTCTATCTATCGGTCGTGCCATGGAGCAGAACCAAATTTTACAAGTTACGAGTTCAAAAGGAAAAGCCTGCCATGTTCGTGTCACACCCCCACACGGTTGGTCCGGCACGCCGCTCAAGGGGGAATGTGTGCGGTGTTGCATTTTCACTTACAAGTGGGACCGCAGTTGAGCAAATCGACTATCGGCAAACCCCCACCCCGCCCACCGCACGATGGCTGAGAAAACAGGAGGGAGAAGAGATGGTTGTAGCATGGACCCCAAGAAAATTGGTGTCGGATGGGACTTGTGTGGGTGGCGTGTGCCGTACTGCTAGACATGAATGCTAGTTATGGCCCATGCCACCCCACTATATCGAGCCTTAATCGAGGTACGTAGAACAAATTTCCTGGAGTCCATGCTCAGCCCAACCAACGGACGCACGGAGCCCATCGTCTGTTTGCTCACATGCGGTCCCACATGTTAGTGAAAATGCAAGAGGACCCACTGAACCTGCACATCTTTCACCTCGACGTGCTGGTGATGAAAAACAAATCCAATAAAGATCTTTGGTGGCCGCTTTTGGAGTTACTCAAGAGTAGTAAGATTCTATTTAAAGTTTAACCCAAGATGCACATCACGTGGCTTCAACTACCACTCTATTTTCTTGCATGACACGACCTGGATGTTGGACGTCCCACGTGTCGGTAAAAGGAGGAAGAACCCGACCAAATCTTCGGTTGTGCTCTCAGATTAGACTAGTTGTGCTAACTTAATTTTTTTATTGTGTAATAGAATGGATGCAAGTTTTGGTATTGGGAAGAAGAGTACATCGATATATTGATAGAGTGCAGTTTAGTAGTAGATGTTCTAGCACTTTTAGCTAGCATAGAGGCTAGAGATGAGACTAGTGCACTTGTTGATACTCCTACTAGAATAGAGGCTAGACATGAGACTAGATGTGAGGAAGCAACTTATACTTCTTTACACTCGAAGAAGAAAGAAGCACGCAAGATCGAGCCTCCGTAGATCAACAATGGAAGTTGGATATCTTCTAAAATGTATTCTTCTGGTTCGTGTTTTCTTTGATCTTGCTTTTCTATTCAAAATTCTCGCTGGAGTTCATGCAAAACGGAGGTCCATTTGGGGTCGTGCGTTGGAGTTGGCCTTACAAGTGGGACCGTAGTTGAGGAAACCGACTATCGGCAAACCCCCACCTCGCATGCCGCACGATGGATGAAGTTAGAGAAATGACGAGGTTGAAGAGCTCTAGCACGGACTCCAAGAAATGTGGTGTCACATGGATGTCGTGCTGGTGGCGTGTGCCGTACTCCTGGACGTGAATGCTTGTTCTGGCCCATGCCACCCTACTACTCCTACTACTTATATAGTACTCCTACTAGTAGTATCAAGGATTCGAGGTGCTGGTTACGTACAGCGAACACATTAACATATGGCTACAGTAAAAATACCCGCCCAATGCGCTAAGCATGTGAAGCTAGTACAAATAGTGTACTACTATTGTTGATTGGCCTCATCCAATAACCTGTTGCAATGCACGTACAATTATGTATTCGAAAAATATTTTTTTGCCTCATCGCACCACTCACTCAGAGAAGCGACTCGAAAGCCATTCATAAATTTAGTAAGTTTATCACAGGCATATCATTTTATTACATACAACAGGTCATCAACCCACTTCGACAATGAGGATACATTATAAATACTAAAGTTTTCATCACACAACAAATAACAAGCAATGAAATGAACTTCAACTCACCCAATCCTCGGCATTGGAAACACTTGCTTTGAACCACAAGTGATTCTCTGGGAAGGGCCATCCATTGTCGATCTCAAGACCAATGCAAGACTGATCATCCAGGCTGAAGCGGCCTACTATATCAGTACCAGGGTAGGGAACCACCCAAATGTCCGAGGAATAGATACAGTTGCTTCTCATAAATGGTAGTAACGTTGAGTCAACAGTAGTTGGATCGCCTTTCACCATCATTGGATAGTTTTGTCCAAGGAAGAGCGAGTTTTCTCCAAGACTATCAATTCTGTACTAGGGAGCAAGTGTTGGTGCTAGCACACTAGTATCCATCCCAAATACCATGCAACGGGTGTTGGAATAGGTCCGGAGAGTGTGACCATGGGAGACTACACCTGCTTCCTTAGTAGTAACATCATCAGTGGGCTGTATACACACAACAAGAGGTGATCCATCGGAATTAGTTGCCAGGAGCCACAGAGTATATGGGCGCTGCTCGTCCTCATGCTCGTGATCATCACCATCGTCATCTCCCCCTTGGTTATAAAAATTTTCAAGTATAGGTGGTGGAATGTTCACAGGACCTTGGAAACACAAGAAGAAGGTTAATTAGTAAAGGGAAACTTGCTAATCCGCATGCATGTGGATGAAACAATTATAATTACGGTGGAAGACAAACGTACCGAAACTACGAGGATCCCATGCAAAAACAGTGACATGAGTGGTGGAAGCAAACACAAGGCCCTCGTATTGAATTGCATCACAGTACTCATCCGTGTACAGAAACTGATTTTTGAGCAATATCCATCGAGTCGAACCGCGAAGGACGGCAACAAGCTTGTCGAAGATAGCAACAACTTCATAGTTCTTGTAATTCCAGAACTCAACAAATTGCTATCTTCTGTAGAAGACATTCACCATGATCGTATTTGAACGTGCGTACAATACCGGTGTGCTCAACCTCTAGGCAGTCTGTTGAGATTTTTGGCAGTGGAAGCCGGTGACGAGTGTACACATTCACAAGTTCCCACTCGGAGTTGGACCCAATATAAACAACCCAATCTCCATTTGTGCTTGCCCAAGCCTTACCCTCAAGCGATGGCATCTTAACATCATACGTATCATTATCAAGCGGCATCAACTTGCACAAGGCGAGGCCTCCATCATCCCCGCGCCAGTCATCAGGGTCACGGCGAAGAAGATAGGGGAGATCAAACCGCTCCTTGACTCTTAGGTTCCTTGTAATGATGTTATTAGTTGAGTTGATAATGGTCTTGAATGAACCTGCCATGCTAGCCGAGGTGATGATGTCGCACCGATCAATGAGTTACTCCACCATTTCATCTTTCAGATTGGGGCAAGAATAACGGGGTCGTTTCCGGCCTGTTCCCTCCATGGAGAAGATGATCGAACACTGGCAGAAGGAAGGGTGAAGGGCTGAAGGAAAATGGAGGAGGGAGAGGAAGAGCGTGCGACAGCAGTTCCAAATCGAGAGGGAGAGGCAAAGAGTCGATGGACGGTTGCCAGTTTGCCACAGTTCATGAAGAGGCACCCCGGCCTACACGTCCGTTCGGAAATACTAGTAGAAAAGAACTCGCCGTCGTCTCACTGATATGTTGTAATGGGACCACATGTCAATGAAACATGGTGTGTAATTTCTCGTGCAAAATGCGATCTGGCCGCGTTGGCCCGAGGTGCCGCATTAGTTATCGACCTTTATTTTTTTAATGGCGTGCCGTTCAGTTTTGAAGCACAACTAACTAGTACTATATGCAGAGAAAATATAAACTACTCTACCACTACTCCACCTCCAGTACAAGAAGTATAAAAAAGATATATAGGCTGGAGCTTCAACGCTTTCTTGCTAAGAGCTGCCCACTTGCTTCTCACACTATCACCCTCTCTCCAGATCTAAAAAATACGGCCTCTCTCTCCCTCCTCACCGGTGGTCACAGATCCTTCGGGGAAGAAAAGGACGTGCAACGTTGACGCACTCGTCATCAGCGAGCGAGGTCATGCACTGACAACAGGGCCGTCCTCTCAGACCTAGCGCCTGCGCGAGATGGCCTCCGTCCCCAAGCTCGGTGCCGTAGTGTGTGCGGAGGACGACGACCACAAGCGAAGCCACTTCCCACCGACCCTCATGTATGCTACCTCTTTTCGAACCATACCCTTGTTCTATTGCCCCATCTGCCACATCGTTGCATGTGGATCTTTTTCCACTCCACCATCTTTCCAATTTGCTATCCTTTGCTCTGCTGGCCACGCAGACGAAAACCATAATTTGCACTATTAAATGAAACCCTACTTCATGCAGACTAATCCATGTCTGGGTCGAATAAGGAAAGGAATGGAGACTGTACTGTCCAAGAGAGTAGGCATCGAACCCGCCTCTAGGTTGAAAAGGGGAAAACAGTAGCTAAGGAATGAGTCTCGTGTCTCTTGGTTGAAGAAGGGTAGAAAGGCATGACAACGCAATAGAGAATGACCAGGTCGATCGGTTTGTTATCCTCACATAGGAAAAAGGTGGCTGAAGAGAACAAAAATGGGACATAATCCACATATGCTGCTTGGATATTTGTTGCTCTGGGCAACCATACCTCCCACACCACTCTGCATCTGTGGAGGTACATCGTACTGGTGCGCCCATTGTCCGAATGGGCCTCCCATGCTCTTATTGCCACTTTTTTTTGCTGTTAGTATAACGCGAACAGTCAAGTCAAGCAATGCTACTGCTAAAGTGATGCCACATTTAACTAATGCCGCTCTCAGTCTAATGCCACCGATAAATTTAAGCAATGCCATTTAATGTCACTGGATTATTTCAGGGTTAGCTATTGATTGTGGATGTGTTAAAGATTTTTCAGCTAAGGCATTCTAATGCTATTGCACAGCCAGTATACCAACGATGAAACTTGTTACTACCTTCAGATTTTTGCACTGTTAATGCTTATAGATTACATACCTCACTTTCATGAGATAAGTTAATTTTTTTGTACAGTGTCACCAAAATGCCAAGGCGCTGATGTCATTTTATTTTGGTTAAACTGCACAAAAAATTATGAAGACAAGAGGAAAGGTCAAGAGTGGGCACCTCCTCCTCCGGCTGTTCTCTTGATTCATTCGATCAAGTTTTTATGTTTGATCGATTATCAAGATTGGGATAGCAATTTTTTAGGTCCTCACGAGTTCGAAATGATATTTACCTTGGAGGTACATGGTTTGCAATTTTCTATACTGTCATTAGTTAATAATGCTAGTTACCTTTAGGCTTTTGTATTTGGTTTAATGCTCATGCACAGCTAGTATACCAATGCTGAAACTTGTTACCTTTACATTTTGTATTGTTAATTCTTGTAGAAATCTTCCAGTGCTAGAGTTTATTGAAATCTGTTCAGTAAAACCATTGTATTGTACCCTATAATAAACTAACTACTCTACTGTTCCACTAGCCACTGGACTAGTGTATATTTGTAGTATTCGAATGGTGTTGCATTAGCGTATGGACATAAATAAAGTGTGGCAAGCTTTCCCAGATATGTGCTCAAGAAAACTACTACCTATTTTTCTAAATACTAGACGTTTGGGTACTTTAAATTGAACCACGAAAACATCTTATATTAAGGAACAGAGGGTGTAGAGTTCACTCAAATTATCTCGGTAAAGCTAGTCACACGTTTGTTAAAATTAATGTTCATTATGTTATCGGAGGAGGTCTGTATGTTTGTCTCTAATGCTTGTCGACTACATACCTGACATCATGATGTAATGTTAAGTCATTTCCTTTTGTACAGTGTCACTGAATTGTCAAGGTGGTGATGGCATTTTATTTTAGTTGAACTGCACAAAATATGCTTAAAAGAAGAGGAAAGTTCAGGAGTCGATCATTCTTTCAAAAAGAACTATATATGCCTTTCTGACATCAGCCGCTGTTGCCTTATTTATTCCTTCAAACAGGTGGTTAGAAACATTCTTGCTACCTTTTCCATTAAGAAATCGGAATGCTTATATGTGTGAGTCTATGCTTCAACTAGTGTCGTTTTTACAGTAATCACGCTTTCAATATCTATGCAAACAGGGATGCTCGATTTTAGTGGAACTGCACAAAAAGTCCAACTGGTTCAACATTAGGAGCTTGTTTTCTTCCAAACCTTTATATCCAATTGGTGGCACTATGAGCTGTTCATTATGAAGGTACATGGTTTGCTACTATCTTGCTACTCTTTTTGTACTGTCATTAGATAGTAATACTAGTGGTTTGCATGTGAATTTATTGGCAGGGTGGACCTACATTGGATGTGCAGGACATGATTCAATGATTGGATGCTCAATTTCGGTTGTATCGATTTCACCTCTTCCATCACCGCGGACATGGAAATCATTGGTCTGATGAAGAATAGGCGCTATATTTCTGCTCTGAACCAGCAAATCAATTCAGTATCAAATTGTCCAGGGCAAAACATAACTATATCAGACTGTCCAGTGCAGAACATGACAAATGCTAAGCAGAAGAGACATGTTTAAACTGAAAATACAAGGTGTGGTATATTTTTACTAGCTGCTTGATATTTGTGCAGACAGAGATGTCTTCCCGTTGCTATGTGGCAAACAAACAAAGTGTCCGCAATTTTGGTTGAACTGCACAAGAGAATAGTATAGTCACTGCATGCAGTGCCATTTGAAAATAGACACAGAAAGATTGGATAGTCACTTCATGGACTGCAGAAAAGTAGTATTGTACTATTTATTGGCCAACGCTAGGTGGTTCATTGCTTTGGTCTGATTATACAATGGGCATCATTTTGCCTAAGTTATAGTTTGTATTCCAAAAATAGTCTCGTGGTGTGATCGAGAGAAGACCAAATCATATTGCAGTGGATGTTCCTCCATCATGTGTGGTTCATTCTCATGGTTCCAGCTGTTGGTGAAACCACTTATGTTTGCAAGAGAAATTGTAGACTTCACAAACAAATTTGTCTTTCAGTCTGTACTGAATGTTGGCCAAGAGAAGCATCCATGTTAGTAGGAAGAACAGATGTTTTTTCTAGATCTTTGCTTTTGGAGCTACATATTTGTATATGATCTGTGAATCATTGAGATGCATTAACATGTTGATCTTATGTATGGGAATCATACTAGTTAGTTTTAGTTGCGACGCAAGATCCAAAGTGGCTGATCTTTGCTTTTGGAGCTACATATTTGTATATGATCTGTGAATCATTGAGATGCATTAACAGTTACTTATTTCTGTTCGCTCAGTGTTTACAAGTTACTGATCGGTCACTAGCTAGCCTACTAATGCGCTCCTGGCAGTTTTATTTGCGACGCAAGATCCGAAGTGGCAGTTTTTTGAATAAAAATGCCTACCTCTGAAGAAACTGACAAGCTACACTATCCTACCTACTCGATCCTACACGGATAAATAGCGGATCACGCACGTACTACCTCCTTTCCGGTTTGCAGGGCTCAATTCAAGAAATGACCTACTCGATCCTACACGAATAAATAGCGGATCACGCACGTACTAGTACCTCCTTTCCAGTTTGTAGGGCTTAATTCAAACCTCTCACCAACCAAGATACTCCCTCCGTCCGGGTTTATTAGTCCCGTGAGCAAAGCAGCAAGACCAAGGCATGGCAATAATTAACGGCATGCAGATGTTTAAGCCTAATTAATTCAAGCGATTTAAGTGGCTGAATGCGTGCCCTCGCACTACAAAAAAAGACAAATCCATGACATTTTGGGCCACGGATTTTTTTTCTGTCATACATATGACACTTCTATGACGATAATTGTGACAAAAACCGGTATCATCATAGATGTGGTGGGCTCCTACTTCTATGACAAAAAATCATGACAGAAAATGGGCTTTTCGTCCTGGGCGGGCCGGAGACGCAACTGCATGACATTCTTTGGGCCGTCCAGGACGGAAAAAACCGTATTAGAAGCGAGGGCGAGGAAAATTTCGGGGAGTTCCCGGTTATGGTGGGAGGTCGGGGGCCGAGCGATGCGCGTTTCTCTCGTACACGTACGCGCGTGTGTGCGAGGCGTTGGCTCTAACTAAACCCGAGCGAGGCATTGGGCTCTAACTAAACCCGAGCGATTGCACTGCAGGCTACGCATTACTGAACCCGAGCAATCGATCGATGGCTGTTAACTGAACCCGATCGAGTGATTCCTTCACTATTGCTGCTAACTGAAGCTGATCGATTGGATGAACAGTGAGCGTTGCGGGGGGTCTGGATGAACAGTGAGCGGTGGCGTTGCCTCTGGATGAACAGGACCCCGTGTTGTGGAGGGTTGGATGAACAGTAGACGGTGGAGGGGTGCCCGTGGAGGGGTAGTTGAACAGGACCCCGTGGTGTGGATGGCTGGATGAACAGTAGACGGTGGAGGGGTGCCCGTGGAGGGGTGGCTGAACAGTAGCCGGTGGAGTAGCGTGCGGTGGAGGCTGGATGAACAGGAGCCTGTGGAGGCTGGAGGAGGTTGACGGTAGTCCATGAAGGCTGGAGGAGGTCGACGGTGGAGATGAACAGTATCCCGTGGAGTCCCGTTTTGCGGTACGCCACACCCCTCCCGATGAACAGGACCCCTGTTTCGACCGTAGTGCTCCAACACAAGTCTGTTTCGTCCGTTTTGCAGTACGCCACAACCCTCCCAATCAACAGGACCCCCGTTTCGACCGTAGGAGGTCCGTTTCCTCCGTTTTGCGGCACGCCACACCCCTCCCGATCAACAGGACCCCCCTTTTGATCGTAGGAGGCCCGTTTCCTCCGTTTTGCAGTACGCCACACCCCTCCCGATCAACAGGACCCCCGTTTTGACCGTAGGAGGTCCGTTTCCTCCGTTCTGTGGTACGCTAGGCCTCGTTTCCATCGCCTGTTCCGTCCAAGCCCTCTCGATGAACACGACCACACATTCCGTTCCGACCCAGCCGGTTGGCTCCCACGCATTCCATTGCCTCCCGATGAACACGACGCATTCCGTTGCCTCCCCATGAACACGATGCATTCCGTTGCCTCCCCATGAACACGACGCATTCTGTTGCCTTCCCATGAACATGACGATGACACTGTTTCTCCGTTCCGACCCAGCCATGTACACGAGCCCTGTGAAGAGAGGTTGGGCTGAGATGAGAGGAGAGGAGTGCAGCCCGGCAACTGTTTCCGGAGACCGAAAACGTCAGACGTTTTGACCGGCTACTATTGCCGCTATATATATCCGTTGGGGCGTCAAACGAACTCCGATTGCGATGAAACTTGACAGGCGGTCTGTCTACACTATAATAAGACCGCACGTCAACTCTCATCCCATTCCGAGAACATTTTTCGGCCACTTATAAAATAATATTTCGGGGGTGTCGCGGGCGCGTGCGAGTGTGGTCTGGACACCGAACGGACAATGGAGAGAACCAGGAGGAACCCGAACGGATGCAAGTTTTGAAAAACATGCGGATGAAATGCAGATGATGACATGGCAAAATGCAACACGCAAGCAAACGACATGGCAACTACAGCGAATAACTGGAGGACACCTGGCACATCGGTCTCGGGGCGTTACAACACTCCACCACTACGAGAGGATCTCGTCCCGAGATCTAGAATGGCACCGGAGGGAAAACGGAGGAGAAAGAGAATAGGTAAAACTAAGTTGCTTCTTTTACAAATGAGTGAAACCAAAGAACCTTGCGAGGTTGAACAAATTCGAGAAAAGAATACCACGAAGGTGAACTAGGTCGAAAACACTACGTTAGAAACGAGGGACAAGAGCATTTGCGAAAAACCTTGAGGTTGAAGGGAAGATATATATTGAAAACACGCCGGTTAAGGAAGGGGACCAAGGAAGACCAAATTCGAACAGCACTCCGGTTGAAAAGTGATACAAGCCTAGATAAGATGAAAAGAACTTGAGCAGAGGACACGACACCTTGGTTAAATGGATAAGCAAGAAAAGAACACGATCCTCACGAATCGAGATGGTGAGTGAAAAGAGCAACGTCACAATGCCTCCGAAAGAAATAATAGAAGATATATCATTGGAATAACAGAATGGAGAAGAAAATGCCAACTTCTGCCACAAATGAGTTTGGAAAGCATCCTTGCAAAGAAGAATTGAACGGAGTTGTTGGCAAATCAACAACGAAAAGCACACGCTTGTAGTGGGCTTATGGAAAACATCTCAAAATTATGAGGTGACAACCGGCCACTAACGGAAACAATTGATTGCTTGATCAACGAAGAGATGAAAACTTCTTCCACCAAGATGATAAAGAGATAACTTGGATCATTGGCAAGCACCACAAATAGCAACATTCCCAATGGAAGGCTTTTAGGTGAAATATGACACAAGATAACTCCAACAACGAGGTTGATGGATTTAAAAATAACTCATTCTTAACAACATGTGAATCATGGAACATGAACTCAAATTATCAAGAATGACATAATACCACCTCCAAAATATGCTAGAAAGAATTGCACTCCGGATAGCAAGATGAAGAATGCTTGAACTCCTTAGAAAAGAATCTCGATGAACATTTCGAGAAGGAATATAAATCCTTGATGAACCAACATGTAGAATCTCCAAGAAGAACTCCGGTAATGAAAGGATAACGAGAAGAAAGAGAAGTTGAAAACACAAGGTCAAACCTTGTAATGATTTAGATGGATCTCTGTGATATTTAGAGCTTGGAACTCCGGGAAACAAAAATGAATCAAGTGAAACCGAGAATTTTAAGGGCCTCCGGAATAAAGAATTGATCACTTGGATGAACAAGAATAAGAATTATGTTATGCTTATCCTTCACCAATTTAAATTGATGACAAGCAACGGATTTGGCATACCACTTATTCTTGTAGAAAGGATTAAGAGAGATATGGCGTAAACTTGAGAAGGTCTTCAACGAGCCACCGGTAGGATTTGGAAAGAACAAATGAATTGATATGATAACAAAGAAAGAGAACTCTTGAACGAACCACCGTAAGAATTGAAAATGATCGAAGTAGGGATGCATCACCGGTAAGAATTAGCAAATGAACGAAGGTGCTTGAGACAAACTAGATACATGAGAACAAAGAGATCAAGAACTGATTAGAGGATATTCGATAGATGCACCGGCAAGATAGGAGAATGATAACTGACGGCCGAGAATGAATAAACCTGAATTGATGGACTCCGGATGACAAACTGAGAAGACTCTTGAATATCTCCTGATGGGTGAAAATGATTCTCACAATCGAAAACAATTATGAGAGGATGGCAACAAGCTAGCACCATGAATCTTGAAGAGAAAAGAGCAAGATTAAGGAGAAATCCCTCTTCGGTCTGCACAAGTTGAGAATGATGACGATAACCACCAAAATTGTTGAGGCACTCCGGGATGAAAATTAGAAAGGTTGAACCAACAATGAAAAGAATTTGAAAGATCTTGGAGAAGGACATATGACTGATGATAATCATTCTTACGTCAAACTTCGAAAAGAATTTTAAGGACATCTCCGGGAGAATTAGAAGAGTCAGGTAAGATCCTGGGAAAAGACCTGTGGGTTAGGGCCCACTCAAAAGAACACCGTTGAAAAGATTTAAAAGAGATGCTGCACCGGTTGAATTAAATGACTTGAATGAGATACCAATCTCGAAAGAGCTTGAACGAATGCAGAGTGGAAACACGAATCTTCGAGATATCTTGAGCACTCCGGAACAATTTAATAGCGAGAGATGGATGATTAAGAGGTGCACCGGCATAAGAAAAGCATTGGGAAAAATGAAAAGGAGTATGCTCAATACCAAAGCTTGAATTAAATCCACCGGAGAAGAAAAGAACGAGGAATGACGAACTTGAAGCTCCATTAGAATCTTAATGAGAATTACCGGATAAGAACATTGACGGAAAAGAATGGAGAAACTTCCCATCAATAAAATGGATACTTGAAGAAGAAATCTTAGTCCTTGAAGAAAAACAAAAGGGAGGGAGGGTGGGAAAAACAAAGGCAACTTGGAGACGGATGAAACAACACCGTTGAGAAGAAGTGATAAATGATCTTGCAAATATTGACGTGAACGGATCCACTTGAGGAGAGACACACCGGTTAAAAAAAGGATTGACAAGACAGACTCGATGATCAAGAAGGATTAGTATTCACATAGGAATATGAGAACACCATCTGGAAAAGGTATGGAATCAACATTTGACTTCGAAGCAACTCGAATACCACAACTCAAAACAAAAACAAAGGACTGGCTTGCAGAATAAGCCGGAACAAACATATGATAGAGATTTCGTCCGAAGTTTTCGTGGTGGGGCCTACACGGGCTCGAGTGTACAGCACCATCATGTACAAGGCAGTGCACATGACATACGAAGTGTCCCCGAACCAGCATAGCCAAGGGTTCTTTAAGACACAACGAGACCACTGTAAAAACGACCGTGAATAGGCGGACCACTAGACGTCGAACCCCAATTTCATATCATACATCCGTCGGAAAGATATCCTAAGAGCTACTTGAATTCCCACCTATCAAACTCCCGAAATTTTCCGGTTATGCAATCAGGTGTTGGGGATACAGGGGAAGCATAATATCTCACCCAAACTAGCAAATCCTACATCCAACTGTATCCATCCTTCAACACATAACCAAGAAACCTTCGGAAATCATCTACCTCAACCTTCGAAAAGCATCCGTTATACGAGTCATGGCAATACTCCCGTACTCACCTCAGTACTGGGTTATCGGGGTTATCTCACCAACAACTGCATAAAAGAGATTTTCGATGTCGGCGTACTAAACTCAGGTATTCCAGAACTGCAACGATAAAATTATGATGACAACACCTCAGAGCTCAACTCCCCGGGACACTTCCACAAAACCCTTGACAGGAGGCACCAAGACAATGTTCTCATCATAAAACCATCGGAACGATTCCAAGATACCCGCGTGATCCTAAATTTTTTTTAGTGAAATTTGAGAAGAGAAGAATCAAAACTCTACGTCAGGATGCCTTACCAGAGCGATGAAGAGACTGGGGAGTAAAAAGAATTCCTAAACTCTCCGATATATAATTCCTAAATGACTCAAAACATTTTTCTAGACACAACTCGGCCGCTAAAAACGATCAAGCAGTGGGGCTCCTAAGGTCGGGGAAGGCTCTGATACCAACTTGTAACACCCTCGATGCGACTATATCTCCCACGTGTCGAGGCACGACTTAGAGGCATAATCGCATCGAAGGCATATGTCGCAAGTGAGGTAATCTTCACACAACCCCTGTAATATAATAAGGGAAAGAGATACATAGTTGGCTTACAATCGCCACTTCACACAATTACATGAATAAAGCATTACATCATACAGATACAATCAAGGTCCGACTACGGAACCAAAATAAAAGAAGAACCCCAAATGCGACAAAGGTCCCCGATCGACCCCAACTGGGCTCCACTACTGATCAACTAAAACGAAACAACACAAAGGGCAAGATCTTCATCGAGCTCCTCCTGAGCTTGGTTGCGTCATCTGCATGGACTCAACGGCACCTGCAAGCTGGTTTGGAAGTATCTGTGAGCCACAGGGACTCAGCAATCTCGCACCCGCGAGATCAAGACTATTTAAGCTTATAGGAAGGATGGAGTAATGAGGTGGAGCTGCAGCAAGCGACTAGCATATATGGTGGCTACAATCGCAAAAGAGAGCGAGAAGAGAAGGCAAAGCACGGTCGATAAAGGTATGATCAAGAAGTGATCCTGGACTACCTACGTCAAGCATAACTCCAACAACCGTGTTCACTTCCCGGACTCCGCCGGAAAGAGACCATCACGGTTACACACGCGGTTGATGTATTTTAATTAAGGTCAACTTCGGGTTTTCTACAACCGGACGTTAACAAATTCCCATCTGCCCATAACCGCGGGCACGACTTTCGAAAGTTCAAATCCCTGCAGGGGAGTCCCAACTTAGCCCATGACAAGCTCTCACGGTCAACGAAGGAATAGACCTCCACCCGAGACATTCCAATCAGACTCGGTATCCCAGTACAACAAGACATTTCGACAGGGTAAAACTAAACCAGCAACACCGCCCGAATGTGCCGACAAATCCCGATAGGAGCTGCACATATCTCTTTCTCAGGGCACACTCAGATTGTCCTAGGTACGGGTAGGCCAGCCCAGAGTTGCCCCTGGTAGCCACCGGTAGCTGACAGGTGGACCAACACTCAGAGGAGCACTGGCCCGGGGGGGGTAAAATAATGATGACCCTCAGAAGCGCGACTCCCAAGGGAAAAGAAAAGGCTAGGTGGCAAATGGTAAAACCAATGTTGGGCATTGCTGGAGAAGCTTTACTTAAGGCGAACTGTCAAGGGGTTCCCATTATAGCCCAACCGCGTAAGGGACGCAAAATCCAGGAACATAACACCGATATGACGGAAACTAGGGCGGCAAGAGTAGAACAAAACACCAGGCATAAGGCCGAGCCTTCCACCCTTTACCAAGTATATAGATGCATTAATTAAGTAAGATATATTGTGATATCCCAACAAGTAAACATGTTCCAACAAGGAACAACATCTCCATGTTCCAACAAGGAACAAACTTCGATCTTCACCTGCAACTAACAACGCTATAAGAGGGGCTGAGCAAAGCGGTAACATAGCCAATCAACGGTTTGCTAGGATATGGTGGGTTAGAGGTTGAACATGGCAATTTGGGTGGCTGACAAGCAAGTGGTAGGCATCGTAGCATTGGCATAGCAAGAGCGAGCAAACTAGCATAGCAAAGATAGTAGTGATTTCGAGGGTATGATCATCTTGCCTGAAATCCCGCAAGGAAGAAGAACGAGTCCATGAAGAAGACAAACGGACGTAGACGAACGGGTCCTCACAAACGCGACGTTATCGGAACCAACCCGAAGAAGCAACACCGGAAAGAAGCAAACAACATAGTAAACAACCAGCACATCAACATGGCATGATGCACAATCAAGTATGGTGCATGTCCGGTTTAATGAAGCATGGCATGGCAAAGTGCACAAGCAGTTCTACAAATTAAGTGGAGATCAATATGCAACGAGTTGCATATTGACGAAACACCACAACAAGTTATTTAGTTTGATCTCGTTTATGTACTCAACAATATTAAATGTTGGTTAACATGGCAAGAGGGTGAAGCAAAGTAAAACTACCTATCTAGTCAAGTTTAAATGAGGCCGGGAGCAACGAACAACAATTCCGGAAACTCCTCATGAGCATAAATTAGGTTTGGTACTGTTCTGCCCTAAACAATATTTTAGAGTTGTTAAACATGCAAGATGATGCCACCATGTTAAACTAGGCAAAATTCTACCCCATTTACATATAAAGTTTATTAAAATTGGAGTTACGGTTATTTAGTTATGAAATAAAGCATTTTAGCATGGCATAGGAGCAAATTAATGCAAACAGCATTTTAAACAATTTAAACATGGATGAAAGTTGGATATTATGAAACTAGATGAAAAACTAAGCATTTTTCATATTTAAAGTTTTTACATATGATGCACAGATTATGAGTTATTATATGCATGAAGTGCAAGGGGGTTTCTGTAAATCTGTAATTCCTCGGATAATGCTAAATTCGTAGAACTGGGAAAAACATGGCACAGGCCGCATCTGAACAGTGCACTGGGCAAGCCCAACGGCAGGGAAAAAAAATAACAAGAGGAGGGGGCGCTGGGCGCGGCTCACCCAGTGGGCTATGGCCCGGACGGTGGAAGAGGCAGGCCGCGAAGGGGCTCGCTGGGCCGCGCGTGGGAGCTGGGCCAGGCTAGGGCGTGCGGTGGCCCACTCGAATGGACGCGGAGCTGGTCGTCCTCCTCGTGCGCCCGCACGAGCAGGGAGGGCATGGCGGCGCCGACACGAGGAACGGGGAAGGTGGACGGCGGGTGGCAGCGAGGTCAGTCGGATCCGAACAAATCCGAGCTGGGCAGATCCGTTCCCGGCGGTTGGAGGCGGATCTGGCGCGGTGGTGCTAAAGCTCGTTCATAGCGGCGGCCATCTTGCTCCTACATGAGAGACAGAGGGAAGGTGAGAGCAGACAGAGAAGGTAAGGAGAGAGAGGCGGCGACCTGACGGGGCGGCGGACTGGTGAAGGTGATCGCCGGCGGCGGAGGCAACTCCAATGAGGCGGGGCAGAAACCCCTCGTCCCCTCGATCCAGATCGGGATCGAGGAGGGAGCGGCTCGGGCATGCGGGGAGCCGACGGGCTGCAGCGTACGGGCGACGGGGTCGGGCCCAGATCCGACCCGAGGCGGGCCTCCCATGGGCTCAGAGGGCCACGGCGAAGTGGGCACTGGGGAGGCGACGTGCCGCTACGGGAGAGGTGGAGAGTTCCTGGTCCGCGGCGGCTGGCCAGTTGGGCGGCGCCAAGTGGCGCTTGAGGGGTTGGCCGGCGCCGGAATTCGAGGCAGAGGAGGTGGGAGGCGGCTGGCTGATGATTGGGGGTGCGGATTTCGAGGAGGAGGAAGGGGAAGGCCCAAAATGGCAAGGGGGGCTGCTATATATAGCAGGAGGAGCTAGGCTAGGGTCTCGGAGCCGTTCGATCTCGATCGGACGACCCGGAGCGGAGGGGGTTAGATAGGTGGGCTAGAGGGCTGTGAAGAGAGGTTGGGCTGAGATGAGAGGAGAGGAGTGCAGCCCGGCAACTGTTTCCGGAGACCGAAAACGTCCGACGTTTTGACCGGCTACTATTGCCGCTATATATATCCGTTGGGGCGTCAAACGAACTCCGATTGCGATGAAACTTGACAGGCGGTCTGTCTACACTATAATAAGACCGCACGTCAACTCTCATCCCATTCCGAGAACATTTTTCGGCCACTTATAAAATAATATTTCGGGGATGCCGCGGGCGCGTGCGAGTGTGGTCTGGACACCGAACGGACAATGGAGAGAACCAGGAGGAACCCGAACGGATGCAAGTTTTGAAAAACATGCGGATGAAATGCAGATGATGACATGGCAAAATGCAACACGCAAGCAAATGACATGGCAACTACAGCGAATAACTGGAGGACACCTGGCACATCGGTCTCGGGGCGTTACAGTGGGTCCCGACTGTCAGGCACTTCCTTGCCTGCGAGGATGTAGCTGGTGGGTCCCAACAGTCAGGGGGAGAATTGTTTTTTTGACTGGACACACTTCCTTGCGTGCGAAGATGTAGCTGGTGGGTCCCAACAGTCAGGGGGGCGAATTGTTTTTTTTTGCCTGGACGCACTTCCTTGCGTGCGAAGATGTAGTTGGTGGGTCCCTGCAGTCAGGGGGAAATGTTTTTTTCATGAAATACAGTGGCCCGTCCGGTGGGTCCCCGCTGTCAGGTGGAGGAATAATTTTTTTGCACGTAATAAGGAGGCACTTCCTTGCTGCGGCCGTGGACCCAGCTGTCAGCCTCTCCACGTACAGTCCACGTCCGATGGAAGACGTTCCTTGACCACGTTGACCACGCCGCACCGAGAGCACCACGGTGGTGGACGACGGCGAGGCCTAGGAAGGGGACGACTCGGAGCCGGGGAAGACGCAGCAGTGGATTCCCACGCGAAGAGGAGTACGAGGGTTCACTGGTTCGGCTACGGTGTGAGGCTGCTGTCGCCGCAGAATAACAGGTGGTGTGGGTGAGTAGAGGGATGGCCTGGCCAGCGGTGGGAATAGTAGGGGGCAGTGAGGCCTCCGCGGCATCGCAGTCGGCCACAGAAGGCAGGAGCACGCGACACGACCGACGCTGGTTTGGGCGGCTGGAGCAAGAAGACCAGAGGTTGAAGAAGCAGTATGGCCGTTGGATGAACATCGTACGGTAACAGGAGCAAGAATCGTTCATATTGACTAAGTTGACAAAGCCCTCCGTCCCCATCAACTTGGTAGGCCCACAAGTCAGCCTCCCACTATGCTGGGTTCCAGCTAGCAGTGGGAGTATTCATTTTTTGTGCATAATAAGGAGGCACTTCTGGTCGGTCCGAGCTGACAGCGGGGGGACGTTTTTTCGCAAAATACGATGGCTCGTCCAGTGGGTCCCAACAGTCAGGGGGAAACATTTTTTCGCAAAATACTGGTGGCCCGTCTGGTGGGTCCCTGCTGTCAGGTGGAGGAATAATGATTTTCCGTGTAATAAGGAGGCACTTCCTTGGGGCTGCCGTGGACCTTGCTGTCAGCCTCTCCACGTATAGTACTCTTTCGATAGAAGTCGGTCGTTGACCACATTGACCATGCCACGCCAAGAGCACCACAGCGGTGGACGATGGTGAGGCCTAGCAAGGGGACGACGCGGAGTCGGGGAAGATGCGACAGTGGAAGCCCGCGCGAAGACGAGTACGAGGGTTCACCGGTTCGGCTGTAGTGTGAGGCTGCCGTCGCCGCAGAATAACAGGGGGTGTGGGTGAGTAGAGGGATGCCCTGGCTAGCGGTGGGAGTAGTAGGGGGGCCGAGGCCTGCGTGGCAGCATAGCCGGCCACGGGAGGCAGGAGCAGGCGGTCCCGCGGGCGCTGCTTTGGCGGCCGGAGCAAGAAGATCAGAGATTGAAGAAACACGACGGCCGTTGGATTGACATCCAACGGTTACGCCTGCTAGAATTGTTTGTTGAGTATATAATAACTAAAAAAATATTTCATTCGCGTCAACTAAACAGGCCCACAAGTCATACCACTCCCTCTTTTTTTAATAATTTATATATAGCTCATGGCATCTTCTTATGCAATTTATTGCAGTCGTTTTTTTGGTTGGCGAGGGCCAATTTCGCATATTTTTGTGGGTTCCAAACTATTTTTAATACCAAAATGTCGAGCCAGATTTAAAGTACTTTGAAGATATATTTAAATTAGGTTAATGCCGAGTGAAATAGGAATCTGAAAATGTGAAAAACTTCAGAAATTATAAAGTAATTGCCAATTTGTCATCTATTTTTATATTTACAACCCATTTCATATTACTTTCAAGATTTGCAGGCGTCTTGAAAGAGTTGCAGCCCATCAGGGCGTAGAAAAATAAGTAGGCCTGGATTGGGTATTCTTCAGAAAAAATAAACTGGGCTCATTTTCACAAAGAAAAAATAGCTGGGCTGGTCACATGGTGAACATAAAATATAAGCCTGGGCTAGACGGGCCACAGCCCAGTTCAAACCCTGCTCCGTCTCAACAATAACAAAAAAAATACTGCTCGAGTAGCTACGTCCCAGGTGTCAGCCGATCTTGCTTGTTCTCTTGTCTATTGACTATATACGCTCACAATGTCGTGGGTCCCAGATGTCAGGAAAACACTAGGAGGAAGCATTTTATTTTTCCATACGCTGACGTGGTGGGCCCCTACTGTCATCCTCTCCACGTACTTCTGCCGATTCCTGTTGTTTGTTGACCATGTTGACAACGCGAGAGGGCGGCGCCGCGGCGAGCGCACCAAAGCGCGCGGAGGACGTCGGCGTTAACGATTTAGGAGACGGTGGGGCGGCGATGCGTGCGCTGAGGCGCAGCCAGCCGTGGGAGGCGGAAGCAGGCGGCCCCGCCGGCGCTGGTTTGGTTTTGGCGGCTGGAGGAAGACAGGACTGAAGAAACACGACAGACTGTAAAAGCAGCAGGAGTACTTAACAACCTTAACTGAAACCAGCAGGGGCACTTAACAACCAAAGCTGAAAGCAGTATGAGTACTTATACAGGTTCAACCGTACAAAGCACGCCTCGAACAGTGCTACTTTGCCTACAGTTAACCAAGGGTGAGGCCGCCAAGCCCCAGGACAAGGCCCAGGCGCCACCCCGCGCATCCACAACCTTCTGAAAGCGGCTTCATCTCGCAACGTGGTCAATAAACAGGATATTCGCTTTAGAGCCATGGAAAAGCATGAACATAATCTTCTGTCCTATTCTCCAAGATGGACGGGCCTTCATTATTTGAGACCACCCATGAATAAGTATCTTTTCACCTCCAAGGGGAATTGAGTAGGTCGACATAAACATCATGTTGTGACCAAGCGCAAGTCTGACCCGACCATGGTCAGGCATCTGTATAGGAACAATAGAACTGGGCAGTTCCTGTTTCAAGAAGATCACAGCTGTAAAACTGTGTATAAGCAATAGTTTATGAACAACATATATAACAGAAAACAGCTCGTACCATAAGTTTCTCGACACAGTTGGACCTGTTCAACGAGTGCAGCAGTGGCACACATATCCCACGTGGCCTTCCACCATTGAAACGCCCCACAAGGACCTCAAGACGATCAATAAAGTGTAGGAACTTGTGGATGTCGATCCAGTCAACTTCAGTGCCATTAGTAACAGCCGAGTTATTACAGAGTAACAAACGAGCAGACTGCTTAACTCTGAAAAAACCTACACGTGCCACCAATTATAAGAAAATATTAGTTAGAAGTAGCATCTTCGTGAGAGATTCGTTGCTACTTCTAAAGTTAAATTGTGATTAGTTAGACAGAATAGGTGGATTAAGAAGTAATCGAGGCAACAAGCAAGAACCAGATACAAAACTAACATGGATGAACAATTGGAACGACGTCGGGGTGGAAGATCGCAGTGAAGATGAGACCAGGTTCTGCTATTTCCATCAACATTCGTGCGCCAACTTTCAGTCTGTAACACTTGAGAAAGTTTATCCAAGTTCGGCCATAAAAAAAGCAGCGATCTTCTTGGTTCATGAACCCAACTCGGAACTTATATCCATGGCTTGTCTTCACTGTGACCATTAAACTAGTGTATTCAGTTATGGCAAGGCCGAGCATCTTGAGTACATGTGTTCTGGCAGAGCAAATAATACACTGCAGGAAAAATAATATGAGAACACAGCATGTTCAAAAAAAACCCCACCCTCCCGGATAGAAAAGAGGATTCTAGGAACATACTGTGTGCGTTTCAAAATGTTGTGTTAGGATGAGAAGGAACAAGTGTGGCGTCTCGCCGAGGGCGCAGAAACCTGTAGGGTACTCGCACTTTGGGCACTGCAAATGAAACACACTAGATTCAGTAGGAAGAAAATGCATCAACGGCGGCGGCTGCCATCCTAGGATTACCTGCGACCAAGGGACTTGGATTTATCAGGGATGGATGAAGAATTCGTACCTGGTTCTCCATGAGAAAACCCTATGTAATCGCCGAGAGGGGGTTTTCTCTGAACAAGCAGACGAGGGATAAGGGGATTCAGGTCAGGTGAAATATTACCGCTTCGTCCGTCCAGCTTACTGCTAAAGCTGGAAAGGGGGGGTTGTGATTTGACGGCTCATTGGGCATTACCGTGGCGCTATGACCGGGGTGTGTCTACCATGAAGTTGTGCACTCTAATTTGTGCATATGGCACGTGGACCCCATTGCCGGTTGCCCCACATATCAGCTAAATGACGTAGAAAGACAGGAGTAACTAGTTACACATAAATATATTTTTTGACAGAGAGATACTCCCTCTGTAAAGAAATATACAAATCTTTTATATCATAGACAGGCTCACCTTGCCGAGAAATATACTCCCTCTGCAACGCACGGGCATTATGGGGGTTCAGCTTTTTTTATGGGGTTCAGCTGAGAATATAATACTCAGATAGGCTCACGGTTCTGGACTTTGGGCCGCAGGCCGACCCTGCATGCTTTGGGGGCCATGTGTTCTACCTCAGCGCTTTTCATATTGCAAGCGATCGATACGGCGCTGGTTTTAGATGCCGTCGCAAGGTGAATACACAAAATTGAATAAAGCACGGCAGCTGTTGGAATGAAATCGAACGACAGTTCCTAACCAGCAATCAGAGTTGCAATTCTATCAACGATATACCATGTGATAAATAATATTGTCGTACTACTTATACACACAGGACACTTGTTTCACCATGCCAGATTATTACATCAAAATCTCTCGGAGGATAGATCAGTTCGGCAGTTGCGTGCTGCTACTGAAGAATTTCAAAGTTGATTTGGACCAGCTCTCCTTGCCGAGAAAGTTCGATTTTGACATCATCCCCTACCGCAAGATATGATTTAGATTTGAACCTTGACCATCCTTTAGCATCAATCATCATGCGACCATCCTTTGTACTTACGGTATATTGAGCAGGTTCATTCACACCAAGGCTGCGCACGGTAAGAGAAACTTGGCCGCGGTCGCCCGGATTGTTGAACGACTCCCTCGTTGCTCTAGGAATTCTCTGTTTGCAAACAAGAAGACATACCCAAACAGTTAGATCAACACAGTGAATCATGTGAAACAACATGGAAAGAAAAAAGAACGAAGCACTTGGGCGGCCAATGCTTACCAAGAAGGTGGATATGTCAGTTTTTGTAAGGACTTTGGTATATGAAGTGCGAACTGCATCCCAGTCTGTTGCCGGTGCAACTACACGGGCCAGAGCAGATGCAAGTGCAAGTGTTGGTGCAGGTGCCAAAGTCGTTGCTGCCGGAGATGGTGGTCCTTGTAGAGCTGGTGCCGGTGTCAGAGCAGGTGCCGGTGTCGATGCCCGATCCTCCGGTAGATCAGACTGATCCACTGACATGGTCGGTGCCCAATCCTCAGCTGGATCAGACTGAGCTGCTGCCGCTGTCAGTGCTAGAGCAACTGTCGGTGCTCGAATCGTTGCTGAAGGTGGTACCGATGTGCGAGACAGCGGCGATCGTGTCTGGTCTGCTATGATCAACTTTCTAACTTGACTAGGATCCGTGACCGTGATCTAGTTTTTTTCTTCATTTCTTTTAAAAGCGAGAAGGTAATTGTGGCATTTTTGTTAAACCAAACTGCAGTTCATCATAGGGATTCAGCTTGTACTCAGACAACAGACTGATCCAATTTTTTCCAGTAATATAAGTGATGGACAGTGCCTTCGTTACTGACACGACATAAGAAGTGAAACCTACAAAAATAGCCATCGTAGAGCAAAACAAATGGTTTATTCTGTGATGAATGTCACATGGCAGAACCTGCATCGTAAAATTGCAGGAAAAGAAAGAAAACATGACATTAAATCAATAAGATTTAGACAGTAAATCAATAAGATTTACTTGATGTGACACGAGTGAATCCTTACCAGGAAATCACTATGTTGAAGTACTAAACAGAAGATTGATCGTCCAACTACGCGTGGCATGCAGGGGCCCCGCCTACTCCCACAAGCAGGACAGTCCAAAGGTCGTGACAAATCGTATGGACCGAACATCCATGGGACTGGAAATCCTGGTGGGTGCGATAAACCCTGCAATGCATACAGATATTGGAGTGTAACCATAATTGATAAACCGTCCTCACAAAAAATATGATCTGGATACTTCAAAATATACAGACTGAATTGAGTGGACAGACATTAACATAGACCGTTCTCAGGACTGACCACACACCAAAAGCGGCAGTACTAATAAACAATACAGGGTTCACAAACACAAATCAAGTACTGAACAATAGTACTTACTACAGACAAGCAAAGTTGCACTAACTAAACTCTGCAGACTATTTCTTGCCACCGACCTACGGGATGAACCCCGCATAACTGACTAGGCCATGGACTTCGTGTGAGATGTCTACATGCACCATCACCATCTTGTCAACCTTGGAGAACCTAACAGAGTGGTCTTTCCACTCATAAACATGATGATGAAGACATGCCGCATCAGATTTGTTGGGAAGCTTTACAAGAACCACACCCTTCGTAATCGAAGGCACAACCAGGAAATTGTTGTGGTCAAGTACAGCCTCGAGAACACGCCTGACAACAATGCTACAGGAAAACACTAGTTCAGGACACGTGGCGACAAGGACACAGCAGCTGGATAGTTCAGCAGTAGAACTCATCATCAGGTCTTCCAGTTCACACGGCATGACTTTGAGAACTTCATCTCCACCGCGGACCTGGTTCTAATTCAAACAGAAACCATATTTTATTACTACCTCCGTTCAGAAATATAAGATGATTTTCGATATTATACTCCATATATGACTACATATACGCACAGAAATGAGTGAACAAAGACACTAGAACATGTCTTCAAAGGCATGAGAGCAGAGGGATTACTTGCAATATCCATAACACAAGTTACTGAGGCAAATATACCCTCTTAAAAGGTAGCATTGATGTTCATAAAGTACTCCCTCCGTCCCAAAATTCTTGTCTTAGATTTGTCTAGATACGGATGTATCAAGTCACATTTTAGTATTAGATACATCCGTATCTAGACAAATCTAAGACAAGAAATTTGGGACAGAGGGAGTAGTTGAAAGTAATCTATAAGAAATCAGTGTCAACCTCTCGCATGTTTTGGTCAAAAGAGGAATTTAGAACCGTCATTTGGCACACTAAAATCACATGCAAGATCACCCAGAAAGTTGTACTACCAGTACTAGTACTGCGTGTTAGATGAAAAAACACGATCAAGATCGAGAAAAAGATCGTCAACAAGAGACATTACCTGGACTTGCTTAATGAGGGATCCCGGAGAGGGGGGCTTGGACAGGGCGATGGCTTTGAGCTTGTCTGCGGTAGTCTCAGCGGGGTGCTTGCACTTCTTCGTACCATGAGCCTCGACGGTTTTGGCCAGAGCCATAGACATCACGTCGGCCGGTGCTCCGGCGTCCATCCAAGAGAGGAAGCTGAGAGAGAAGAGTGAAAGGAGGAACGCGATGAGGGAGAAGCGAAGCGAGTGGGGGTTTTCTTCAAGAGAGGAAGCTGAGAGAGAAGAGTGAAATGATGGTTGCTTCGTCCGTCCAACTTACTGCTGGAAAGGAGGGGGTTTTGTGATTTGACGGCTCATTGGGCATTACTGCGGCGGTTTGATCGGGGAAGTCTACCGTCACTCTACTATGGAGTAATTTAGTGCATGGCTGGTGGACCCAGGTGCTGGTTGTCCCACACATCAGCGAAAGTGAGTCATTTAGTGCATGGCTGGAGGAGGATCCGCATGGTAGAGCGTGTCCACTGTTTTTTTGAAGAAAAAAATGATTACAGCAAGCGTTTCCACTCTTACGACGGAGGAGTGAGAAACACGGCAGCCACTTGAACATACACAGTGCTCCTACTACTAGGCATGTGCAGTGGTTCATACGTCAGTACTACACAATCTTGTTGCTGGTGTAGTAAGATATGACGATAACAAATGATGTTGTGCACATGTCAACTACTCCTATATGTAACATGGTACCGCTTTTTCGACTGTCTGGTCGAGAATGAACGGTTAGATCAATGTTAACAGAACTAGGTCCACAACGCACGGAGAGTACGGTGCTACAGTACTCTACGAAACATGAACCATATGAAGCACGGATAGTGTTAGGCAGGGTGTATGAAGGGTGCATGGGATGGGAGCAAAAATTTCCCTTGTCGACCCACTTTTGGGTGTTTGGCAGAGTGCATGAAGGGTGCATGAGTCCACACTAGTAGGTTGACAAAAATACACAAAGAGGAAACAACAATATTGAGATGAGAATGCAACCAAACACACCCACACGCTTTGTGCTACAGTGACTGATCTGCATCGTCTGAGTTTGATCCAACGGTCATGTTGCGCCGAGACATGGACATGTCCATGCAGAGGGCGCCTAAACACCACTGAAGTCCCTCTGCTTCTCGAGGCGCACGACGTTGGTGATGCAGGGTGCAACCGCCCGCAGAGCCAGCTCCCGGTCGACGGGAGCCAGCTCGTCAAAGACGACGTCCAATGGCACGAATGGATTTCGATGACGGAGCCCTGAAAGGATTCACCCGGCAATAGCGACGGCAGCCCGCAACCCCTCCTTGTCTAGCTCATCCCCCACCATCGCGCGGAGACGGCTCAGTTCCTAGGAGATATAGGTGAAGAAGGAGACTAGGTCAGGAAGCCGCAGCTCACTGAAGTCGACCGGGTGGTCGAACGGGTTTAGCCCGACGACCGGCATCGTCGCGCTGGCACGACGGTAGGCATCACGCAGCCGCAACACGTGCATGGCAACTTGGTTCACCAAGTGGCTGAGGCGATCCTGGACCTCGTCATGATCGGCCCGCTCGTGCTCCAGCCGGCTCCCTTGACAGCCTATCGTATCTCCCACTTTCTGCAGCAACACCGCCGACGCCTCGAGCATCTTTGTGGTGGACGCCTGCCGCTTTTAAAGCTCTGTGAACTCCCTCACATAATGGAGGAGCATGGCACTCCTCTCCTCCTTGAGCTCACGGAGCTCCACGTCCTTGGCCTTGAGCTCCGCATCCTTGGCATGGAGCTCCTATGTCAGGCGCCTCACCTCGGACTCCGTGATCTGCTGCGCCGCCATGGCACCAGGTAGAAGCAATGCAGAGAGGAAGCAAAGGGGGCGAAAAGGCTGAAAGGCAATGCAATCTACGGGAAGGCGGAGGGAGCCAGCCGAGGAGCGGGGAATCTTTTGGTTTTCGCCACGGTAAAACACCAGTCGACAACTTCTCACATCAGGGAGCAGTGGGTTCTACAGGCGGAGTCATCGTGACTAATTGCTACCGCGCCTGCTCCCGTAAATCAAAAAAATAATCCTGCCGCGCCTGCTCCCGTCAATCAAAAAAGTAAAAATCCTGCCGCACCCAAACACCAGAGCAACGCCGCGGTGGATATTTAAATTTACCTGCCGGCAAGTAGATAAAAAAGGGGTGAAAAAACAAATGTGGCAGCGGCCTAGCTAATCGGTCGAACTAGCCCAACTAGCTAGCCATCGTGCTTCACTGATGTACTCGGCAGGAAAGGTGGTCCTTTGTGATTTGACAACTCATTTACTTGCTTCAGCGCTATGGCCGAGGAGGACCCAGAAAACGCGCGGTAGGGCATCCCACGTCAGGAAGAATATATGCGTGCACCACCCGGGAGGACCCCGAAACCATGCGGTAGGGTGTGCCACGTCTCGGCACGGAGGAAAAATGTGCGTGTAAAAATATACTGTATCAGATGTAGTACCTATTGTTCGACCTCGGGACCCAGCCAGTCGGTCGAAAACACCCCACTAGCCACACTGCTTCATCATGCAAACGTGGCACAGATGATATATGTGGTTAGCTCCGTCTCGACCAGCCACAACGTCTCTTGTTCTAGGCGATTCTTCTATTTTCCAAGCTTTTTTTAGTTGTAATAACACCACGGCAAGCTAGCGCCGCTCTTCGTGTGTGCCCGTGCAAAGGTTAGATGATGGAGAGAAGAGAGATTGAGATCGCAGGCCTGGGACCCACCAGTAAGTGAGACAACGGTCATGCACATGTTGACGAGGCACTCCCTCTACTCTACTCAACGCAAGTACTGTATAAAATCAAGTTATGGGACAAAGCCAACAACCGTTTGTTTTTTCAGGCTATCGACTTACACTTTGTAGTCCAGGTTGCCAGTTCGAATCTCGTCTTTTAGATTTGTTAGTTTTAGGTCCAAATTTGATTAATGACAAGTGGGACCCCCGTGTGTTGTTCCGGTATTTCAGTGTAGGATGGTTTTTTTGAACAAACACTTTGCGCGGTTAGACAAGTAACGACACGAGTTACACGTATTTTATAAGTTTACGAACAAAAATGACAGCGGCATAGAATATCACATCGACCCCGCAGCTTAGATACTATGGTGATACGAGGTTTTACACCGTTGGAAGTGAGATCAAATGGCTTGGGAGTAGTTTTTGTAATTATCCACAATTTCCAAACTCTCCAAAGGTTTTTTTTGCATATAAAACATTCAGGCCTCGTGTGTGCCACTGCATCTTCGATCCAATGGCTCCCCGTTGCTCATATTAGGTGCTCCCCGTAGCTTAATTACCCGCTACGGTGATATGAGCATCTAGGTCGTATGATCAGTGATCAGATGGCACATGCGTAGTACTTGTACTTTCTGAGCATTTCCCAAACTCTATCAGTCGTATATTGCAAAAACATTCAAACCTCCTACTGTGGGCTGTTAGATCTCAGTGAACTCGTATCACCATAGAATCTACGGTGCGGGAGCACCTCATATTCTCCCGTGCGAGAAAACATAAGGTGCTATCGCAGCTTGGATGCTACGGTGATACGAGCTTGGAGGTCGTTTGATCTGAGATCCAATGGCATCTGAGCAGTCTTTGTGCTTGTAAGCAGTGGCCGAACTCTTTTGGGGCTTTTCTGCAAAAAACCATTCGAACCACCGAGGAGGTGTTGGGTCACAAATCCAACGCCTCCGAAGAGCTTGTATCACCAAAGCATCTAAGGTGTGGTAGCACATGATATTCTTACATACAGGAGAATATGATGTCCTCCTTCATCTTAGATGCTACGGTGATACGAGCTTCGAGGTCGTTGGATATGGGATCAAAGGGCATCTGAGTAGTTTTTGTACAAATTGTGTGCAATTCTCAAACTCATCAAGGTTTCCTGCAAAAATATTAAGACACATCATGTGAGCTGCTATATCTCAGATCTACAAGCTCCAAGCAACTCGTATCGGCATATAGCATCTAAGGTATGGGGGCACATGATATTCTCCCGGGGAGGAGGGGTGGGGGTGCACAACCAATCGGTGGTTGGGAGGGTGGGGACAAATATAATCTAAACAACCCTAAACAGAGCTCCACAATTTTATCTAAGGTCGAGGGGTTGACCCCCGACAATCATAGCTCCGCCTAAACACAACATTTGCATGTACTGTAGTACTAGACTTAATATTCATGTTTCAGTTTCATGTTCATTTTAAATATTGAACTGAGGACCATGGATGTCTTACATTTTACTCCCTTCGTTCCTAAATATTAGTCTTTTTAGAGGTTTCAAATGGACTGGCACATACGGATGTATATAGACATATTTTAGAGTCTAGATTCACTCATTTTGCTCCGTATGTAGTCACTTGTTGAACTCTCTAAAAGAATAATATTTAGGAATAGAAGGAGTATTTTTGAATTCGTGTCATACATGCATGGTTTGGAAAAATAGATGCACTATACTTATTGGATTTTTGTTGTGTTCGTGCGTGTGTGTCTCTCTCTCTCTCTCTCTCTGTGTGTGTGTGTGTGTGTGTGGTCATATGCTTGATACATACAAAGTTTTCTCACCTCCATATTGTTCATCTTTTAAATTTGAATTTGCATTGGAAAACTTACTAGGGATACCATGAAATGTTAAATCCACGTTGAGATCACTATATCACAAACTCACTCTAATTCAACAACTTGTCATAAATCAATTACCACGCTGAGATTAGTATTTGCAAGGAAAATACGGGTATTGTAATACACATATATTCGTTCGGCAATTTAATTTTTTCCTTTCGTATTCTCGAATGGTAGGACCCAACGGCGTACCAGACAGACCTTGGCTTGTGTTGATCCTAAAAAACCGGGCTCGTGTCCTTTGGTGGCGTGCGTGGTACGCACATTAGGCAACCCCAACCAGTCGAGCCTCAGTGTTTCAAGTCGAAATATCTGGCGGCCAGAATTCCAGCCCTAGGAAATTCCCCTCATGTCCCCGGTCCATAATGACTACCGATAAACAACGGAGGGATGCTTTAGTAACTAGACAACGTTATCTACCGTGCCGAGCACGGTTCAATTCCCCTGGTCGCCGCTCGTCAAGGTCACCCGTCAACTGCATTGCCTAGTACTACTACTACAACACCAGGATGAGCACAGAATTGAGCCCGTTTGTTCGTGCCTTGTACTTGAGTTAATATATCAGGCAATGCACTGGTACGGAGGGATTATCCTTTTACTCTACATATATAACTTGTCTGAAGTCTAACTAAGCAAAATGTTTAACCAAATCCTTTCTTAACAAATACAACAGGACAAATGTACGGCTTGAAAATTTATTGCATGATGCAGGTTATGATATTGTTTCGAATCCTGGATCTTAAATTTCAGAAAATCCAAAAGTGAGCATAAATTCTTGAAACTGAGCATGGTCACGTGATATGGCACAAATATTACTTCATAAGTTTTTTCTTCAATTTGAGACAAGCTGCTTATGACAAGTTGCACAAATGAAGAGCCAAGGTATTTTGGAATAAAGACCTGTCAGATTAAGGCGAATGCTTTCACTATTGAAACCGTGGGCGTTTACGTGCCACCACGAGTCCCCGCTTCTCATCGGCAGGTGTCGTCCGAGCAAGCGTGTGAGTCGACGGGAGGCGTGCGAGCAGACCGCTGTGCAGGCTCACCGGGAGGCGAGCCCTTTGACCAGGCTCCGCCGCCCACCGTCGTCCCAACTGCTCCCACTTTTAATGTCGCCGGCGCCGCGGTTTAAAATCAACCCCGCACTACCCGGTATCGCTACAATCTTCTCTCTTCCTCTCCGATTCTCCTGTCGTCTGCCTCCAACTAGCCTGACCTAAACGTACGCCATGCCGCATCACGATGGTCTGCCCTTAGTGTTCCAGTTTCTTGAGGAAGACACCCAGCCAAAGTCTCAAGAACATAAGGCACTTTGGGACGAGCTTCAACTGGCCTTGCGGGAAGACGCCGTGCCTGTCCCCGCTCTCGTTCCGGCTCCCATCGCCCCAACTGCGCCATCGCCCATCCCCGTGGCATTGATGGGCTGGGAGCCGCACATTGTCGCCGAGCTTGATCCCACGGGGTTCCACGAGGTTCCCGCCAACTTTCACACACCCGTGCACCTGCCAGCACATGCGCCTGCACATGCACTAACGTGCACGCCTGTGCCGGTGCTCGTGCACACGAATGTCTCCGCCGCACCATTGACAGCGCCTGTCCCCGCACGGGTGTCAGTGCCCCCCTCAGCGGCATGAATGGCCGCCATGACCACTTCCTTGCACCAACGCTAGTCGCCTCCTCCCGCCAGTTGACTTGCTCCGAAGTCCAGAACATTTTGGCCTTCCTTGAAGCTAGGCCAATGTCCAGGAGTATGCCAACAACGGCACAAGACACCGCCGTCGCCGTCAGTCAGTGGCCCGACGACACATAGAGCACGGCAGAGGAGCCGCTTCCCACCGCGAGACGCCCCCGCCGCCGCCGCATAATCTAAATTTGCCATGAAAAACATTCGGATTGCCATGCTTAAAATCCAAACGTTTATCATTGTCGTTTATTTTATATCGATCGTCGTATAATTTAAAGTCGGAGTCAGACTGAACGAAATCTATGGTTTGATCGATTGAATGTTCTACTAGAGCCGTATCAAATTAAATATAAAACATCATCAAGCCACATGTATTCCTTGTCATCCAACGACCTAGATTGCTTGAATGTCGAGCGCTCAACACATTTAGCGTGCAGTTAATTTCATGCCAAAAATAGTGCTATTCACATAACAACACTCAAATAATATCCTAGTACTTAATATCCGCATGCACTTAATATACTTCCAAATTAACGTGCATTGCACGTACACACTAACTAGTGCTACTAGTACATGAAACTGGTGCCGTGACTTGTGAATGCGTCCAGATATGGTCAACGGCAACATCGCCCGTGAGTTCTTCGTGTTTGCCCATGTGTCTAAACGCAGAAGGGGAGGAGAGAGAGAGAGAGCACACATGGAACCCACCAGTAAGTGAAGGCGAATAGTACTAAAAATAATATTACATGTTATCCATTAATTAGGTTGTGGTAATATAAAAACATTATGTGAACAAAGGGGGGTACAACAAACATTGCTATTCTACGTATGTTTCCTATTGACGTGCGGCTTGAAGGCCCGGTCGCATGTTCGATCCTCGTCCTTTATTTTTTTAATCTCTATATGAGTCCAAATTTGTTTCATGACATGTGGGCCCCTCGGTGTGTAGTTTCTAGCACTTTAATTTATGGGTCGAAATTTGTTCCATTCCAAGTGGACTATCGGTGTGTAGTTTTGTAGCTTATTTATAATAATTAAAGAGAACAACATAGTTTTTTCAATAATACCATGGTGCGACGTTGAAGGCGAGAAAGGACGTGCGAGAGAGCGATGACCGAGCGAGAGGGAAATCAACTAGGGGATTTGCGTGGGTTGCAACGGTGTTTGGAGTAGTTGTGGGCCGGATGCTATGAAAATATAATCTAAACCGACCGGAATAAATGCCTACACAAATTAATCCAAGGTTGGAGTGCCCCTCGCAATGTAAAAAGCTCCGACTTTGTGAGGGATGGAGAGGTAGTAGCTTCAATGCGTGGAAGATACGGTGTGAGAAAGCGAGGTCAATCGAGAGACATATAGATAGAGAGACAAAGTGAGTGTGGTCCGACATTCATTGAACAAATATTATGCTTTGGTGAGATATTGTCCGATTGAACTTTTGGCAAGGGTGAGGCTGTAAGATAGAGCTTGAGAGATGATCCGGTCACAGACATGTAGATATATTTTGTGCATGGGAGGAAGCAAGGTCAACCGATCACATAGGGTCGCCGTGCAATCGGAAGAGTGAGACGGGCTGGAGAGAGTGACCTAGATAGACAATGTGCGTGAGAGAGTATACAATGTGAATAGGTCGAATTGGGCTCAAACATGGTGATATATCATTTTTGTCCGAGAAAGAGCGAGGTCAATCGAGACATACAAAGAGAGAGAAGAGAGAGAGAGAGAGAGAGAGAGAGAGAGAGAGAGAAAGATTGAGTGAGTGTGGCCCACCATGAGGTCGAAAGAGTGGCGGCGGCTTGGATGGACTGACGTAGATACACAATCTGCGTGAGATAGTATAGAGTGTGTCGATCGAGGCCCGAACAGGGAGATATATCATTTGTGTGTGAAAGAAAACGAGGTTAAACGAGACCCAGATAAAGAGAGCGAGATTGAGCGAGTGTGGTCCGCCATGCGGAAGAAAGAGTGAGACAGTCTCGAGGGAGTGACCTAGATATACAACGTGCGTGCATGCGCACGAGAGGTTGGTGAAAG
Source organism: Triticum aestivum (assembly GCF_018294505.1). Lineage (NCBI taxonomy): Eukaryota > Viridiplantae > Streptophyta > Magnoliopsida > Poales > Poaceae > Triticum > Triticum aestivum. The sequence continues at coordinate 540,094,861 of NC_057801.1, forward strand.
TGCAACTATCCCTAGGTGGTTTTGGTAATTCATAACAACATATAGCTCATTGAGCTAATGCTATTCCAAGACTATTATTTCAGGAAAGCTCAATGAATGGCATGGCATGGATGATGAAAGTGGATCCCTCAAAATATCAAGGACAAAGGATTGGCTCAAGCTCAAAAGCTCAAGACTCTTCATTTTACATTTTAGTGATCCAAGATCACATTGAGTCTATAGGAAAAGCCAATACTATCAAGGAGGGATGAGGTGTTGCTTAATGAGCCTCTTGCTTCAAGTGCTTAGTGATATGCTCCAAATACCCTCAACTACTTTCTCACATCCTCATATGACCTAAACCTAAAGCCAAAATCGGTCACACCGATTCTTCTATCCGGCGCCACCGAGTTCAATGTCATAGCCACTGCCACAAACCCTAGGCAAATCGGTCTACCGATAGGATCTCGGTCCCGGATGGTGTAATCTCTCTGTTTCCCTTCGTAACGTTTCGGTCTAACCGAAGTGAGCGATCGGTCCCACCGAGATTGCAATGTAAACTCTCTGTTTCCCTTTTGTAACATTTCGGTCTCACCGAAAAGAGCAAATCGGTCCCACCGAGTTTACCTGACCAACTCTCTGGTTAGCTAATTACCAAAATTGGTCTCACCGAGTTTGTGTAATTGGTCTCACCGAGATTACGTTATGCCCTAACCCTAACCATATCGGTCCTACCGAGTTGCATGTCGGTCCCACCGAAAATCCCTAACGGTCACTAGGTTTACTAAATCGGTCTGACCGAGTTTGTTGATTCGGTCCCACCGAGTTTGGTAAATTGTGTGTAACGGTTAGATTTTGTGTGGAGGCTATATATACCCCTCCACCTCCTCTTCATTCGTGGAGAGAGCCATCAGAACAAACCTACACTTCCAACTTACCATTTCTGAGAGAGAACCACCTACTCATGTGTTGAGGCCAAGATATTCCATTCCTACCATATGAATCTTGATCTCTAGCCTTCCTCAGGTTGCTTTCTACTCAAATCTTCTTTCCACCAGATCCAAATCCTATGAGAGAGAGTTGAGTGTTGGGGAGACTATCATTTGAAGCACAAGAGCAAGGAGTTCATCATCAACACACCATTTGTTACTTCTTGGAGAGTGGTGTCTCCTAGATTGGCTAGGTGTCACTTGGGAGCCTCCGACAAGATTGTGGAGTTGAACCAAGGAGTTTGTAAGGGCAAGGAGATCGCCTACTTCGTGAAGATCTACCGCTAGTGAGGCAAGTCCTTCGTGGGCGATGGCCATGGTGGGATAGACAAGGTTGCTTCTTCGTGGACCCTTCGTGGGTGGAGCCCTCCGTGGACTCGCACAACCGTTACCCTTCGTGGGTTGAAGTTTCCATCAACGTGGATGTACGATAGCACCACCTATCGGAACCACGACTAAAACATCTGTGTCTCTAATTGCGTTTGAATCCTCCAAACCCTTCCCTTTACTTTCTTGCCAGTTGCATGCTTTAGCTGCCTATATATTCTTTGCATGCTTGTTTGATTTGAGTGATGATTGCTTGACTTGTCCAAAGATTGCTAAAATCTGCCAAACTCTAAAATTGGGAAAAGGTTAAGTTTTTATTTAGTCAAGTGTCTAATCACCCCCCTCTCTACATACTTCAAGGTCCTACAAGTGGTATCAGAGCTTTGGTCTCCATTTGCTTTGATTCCCATAGCTTTTGGTGGTCATGGCCTTGGTTTCACAACCTAGGAGAGTATGGCATCTAGCGAGGGAAATTATCACCGTAGAGCTCCTTACTTTGATGGCACTAATTTTGCTAGTTGGAAACATAAGATGAAAATGCATATTCTCGGACATAACCCCGCCGTTTGGGCTATTATTTGTATTGGCTTGCAAGGTGAATTCTTTAATGGGAGAGAGCCGAACCGTGAAGCTAATGCGGAATAATTGAAGATGCTGCAATACAACGCTCAAGCTTGTGATATCATCTTCAACGGATTGTGCCCCGAAGAATTCAACAAAATCAGCCGTCTTGAGAATGCAAAGGAAATTTGGGATACTTTGATTGATATGCATGAAGGTACTGACTCCGTCAAGGAATCCAAGCTGGATGTGCTCCAAAGTCAGTTTGACAAGTTCAAGATGAAGGATGGTGAAGGTGTCGCTAAAATGTACTCTAGGCTTGCTCTTATCACAAATGAGATTGCGGGCTTAGGGAGTGAAGAGATGACCGACAGATTCATCATCAAGAAGATCCTAAGGGCATTGGATGGAAAGTATGATACCGTGTGCACATTGATACAAATGATGCCAAACTACAAAGATCTCAAGCCAACAGAAGTCTTTGGAAGAATTGTTGCTCATGAGATGTCACTCAAGGATAAGGAAGAACTTCACAACAAGTGAAGTGGTGCTTACAAAGCCTCATGTGAATCCCCCACATCATAAAGTGATAAACGAACCTTGAATGAAGAATTGAGCTTAATGGTGAAGAACTTCAACAAATTCTACAAGAGTAGAAGCAAATAAAGAATCTCCAAGTCAAGGTCATATAATGACAAAAGATCTTCTAGTCGAGAGTGCAATTGCTATAATGGTGGGAGACCCGGACACTACTCCAATGAGTGTACGTCACCCTACAAAAGAAGAGAAGATTCTCCAAAAAGAAGAAGCAAAAGAGAAGAATCACCACCAAGAGAGAGGAGGAGTAGAGATGATCGTTATGAATGAAGACCCTCACGGAGAAGCAAGGATTCAGAAAGGAAGGACAAGTCATCAAGGAGCTACACAAAACGAAGATATCAAGCTCATGTTGGTGAATGGGTATCCGGCTCTGACTCCGACCATCACTCCGAGAGAAGCTATCATTCCGACTCCGAATATAATCAAGATGAAGGTGTTGCCGGTCCAGCACTTGTGTCAACCAACTCCTATGACATATTTGACTCACCAAATGAAGGAATTGGAAGATGCTTCATGGCCAAAGGTCCAAAGGTAACACATCCCAATTATGTTGATTTCAATAGTGATGAAGATGACTTGCTAGGTGATGATGATTTACTTGTTGACAACTCTAGTGATGAATACTATGATGAAACGTCAATTAATCATGCTAATCAAGATAAAACGAATGAAAATGATAAGGAGAAGATTGAGCTTCTAACTAAAGAACTAAACACTCTTAAGTTAGCTCATGAAACTATCTTCGAAGATCATCGAGAACTTTTAAGGGCTCATGAGAAGTTACGCTTTGAAAAGCTCAATCTTGAGCAAGAACATGAGTTCTTGAAAGCAATCAATGATGATCTCCGTAAGAAAAGTTCTTCTTACATTGCCAAGCGTTTACTCTTATCCACTTACATGCCTCAAGTCAAGCCTAGTAACAAGAACAAGAAAGATTCTTCCTCTAGTAGTAACAATAATTATGCTAAATCAAATATTTTTGCTTCTAGTAGTTCTCTTGATTCCACTAATGATTCTCTTAGCCAAGTTACACTTGAGCAAGAAAATAGCTTATTGAAGGGAATTATAGAGAAAGGTGTATACAAGAGCCTTGCCGGGAGTAAGCAATTCGAGGAAATTGTACGCAAGCAAGGAAGGCACTGGAAGAATCAAGGTGTTGGTTTTGAACGAAAGTTCAATGCCAATGGAGTTGAGTGGGAAGAAGATCAATACCCCAAGACGAAGTTTGTTCCTCAACAAGAGAAGTATGATCCCACTTCCTTCAAGGGAACACAAGCTCAAGATTATCTTCCACCACAAGACCACAAGAACAAAGGCAAGGCCAAGCTTCAAGAGGAGATTGATGCATTTGAAGAAGCACCCAAGGCCTTGGTCAAGTGGGTTCCCAAGACTACGTCAAGTTCTACTTCATCAAGTACAACTACAACTCCTAGGATTCCCATCAAGATGATGTGGATCCTGAAGAAGAAGAACTAGAGAGTTCTTGAGGGTGACTCCGCCAATATTCTTCACTCATATCATTATGGCAAGGACAAGTGCAATCGACTTCCACATCTTGCACTAGTTCAAGAAGTCACAAACCCTCATGTTGGTAAGGCAAGGGACAAGGTAACCTAATGATTTCATGGACATCATCTTGTGTGTGCATCACTCTATGTCTATGGATATTCTTGTTTGTTCCTTGTGGGACTAACCCATGTAGGCATGTTGAAAGTGCAACTCACTCCAAAGGATTGCTCCAAATGATCTATGTCAACATTGAGCATCCACATCTTCAACACCTACATGAAGTCATCATCGACAAAACCCAAGGTTAGTTCATCCCTCTAAAAGGGGATCTCACATCTAGGGGGAGCTTAACTCTAAGAAGTGACACAAAGCAACTCTAATGGTGTGAACACATCAATGAATTATGTAAAAGTGGTAACCCCACTTGAGCTTAAACAATGAGTATGACCTATGATCAAATGTTCTCATTTGACTCCTAAGTCAATATACTCATATATAGATGACCTAGTCATCGCCAATTGTTTGATAGATGCTAGAATTGGTTGTGCATGCTTTGCCACATATTTCATTTGCCATTTTATTGTGTGAGCATGTTGGTTTCATACTTTACTCATTCCAGGACATCCACTTGTTGCTTTGATTGTTTGGGTTCTTTTTCTTTTGCCAAGTGGATGAACTAGAATGCCTAAGAACCTTGTCTAGCTATCTATGCTTTTCTCGTCTCAAACTCTATTCATTCTACATCACAAAATTTGATCAAGTCAGATTCGAACCACTCTGTGTGAGGAGCACTCGGAGTCCCCGATTCGTCAGAGACTTAAACTTCCAAAACTTCTTTGTGATTCTCGGTCTGACCAATTCCTCCATTTCGGTCCCGCCGAGATCACTAAGTCGATCTAAGTTTTCATCTTGGTGCAACCGATTTGAACTCTTCGGTCTCACCGATTTGCTATAACTGAACACAGTATGCATCTCGGTGCCACCGAGTTGTTCCACTCGGTCACACCCGACAGGTCGGGCTATATATAGCCACGGGCAAAATTTTGGAAATTTCTCCGAAACCCCTTCGCCGCGCAATAGCTCGCTCTGCATCGGAGGTCTCCGAATCGTCTCCTCGTCGCCAGCAGCCTCCTGTCGCTAAGTCTCCGCCGCCGTCAACGGATTTCGTCCCCGCCGTTGCCGCTTGTAGCAAGTCCACCGCCAAGTTAGGGTATGGACTTGATCTTATGTGCTATCCACATCTATTCCAAGCACATTGTATTCTTATTGAATTCTTGCCACGATTGAAACTCTTCTGTCCAGCCAAAGTAGTCCATAGATTAGATGAGATTCAAATTTTAGGGTTAGGTTTCGCCGAAACCATCTCGGACCCACCGAGTTGAAAACTCGGTCTCATCGATTTGGCTTACGCCATTGCACCAGTAACTCTCGGTCTGACCGAGAATTACAAATCAGTGTGACCAATTTTAGAACTTTGTGAAACCCTAGCAGTCTCGGTGCCACTGAACTGTGACTCGGTCCCACCGAGTTCACCAGTTTAGGTTCCAAAACTGCTTCGGTATCACCAAGTTTGAAAATCGGCTGATCTGAAATGCTTTCTGTGGAAAACTAAAACTGAGTTTTTGAATCATTCTTTTGCAAAAATCTCTGCATTTTGTGAAGCTCATCCATTCTATCTCATCTATAACTATTCACAGGGTCAGCCGTCAGTGTTTTGCAGCATGTCAGACCAAAGTGATAGTCAGAAGAAGTAAGAAGAGCAGATGCACATGAGTGAGGGCACTAGTCCCTCTAGCAGCTCAGATGAAGGGATCAGAAGCACCCCAAGCAATCTGCCTAAAGCTGCCACCAGGTCAAGGAAGAAGAGAACCTCAGAATCTGAGGATGAGGATTATATGGCAGAAGAAGATGAGGCTACTTCCAAGAAGGTAGTGCTCAAAAAGGAGTATGGCTCACCAAAGACCACTAAGCCTGGACTTAATAGGAAGGTCCTTGCCAAGAGGACACCCATGCTGAAGGTCAAAGTGTCAACTCAAATACCTGAAAAGCCTGATTCCAAAGAGCCTGCTGCTGAAGGAAATAAAAGGAAGGAAAGGGTCAAAAAGACCATAGCTAGAGTTGTTGGGCAACCTTCCATGTTGGAAGAGGAAGAAGAGGTTGCCGCACCAGCACCCAAGGCACAAAAGCTGCTGGGTGATGCTATAAGATCCGGGGTTGCAACATCAAAGCCCAAAGAAGCACCCAAAGCTGTCCCCAAGCCCAAGAATGCACCAAAGAGGAATACCAGGAGTATTCCAGCTGCTGAGAAGAACAAGGCCCTAGTGCCTGAAGTTGCTGATGAGGAAGAGGATGAATGACAAGTCCTGAGGAAGAGGATGAATGACAAGCCCAAGATTCCAGACCACAATGATACTCATCATGTGGCTAAGGACATGAATATCAGGAGATACTCAGGGTTGAGGCTATGGAGAATGACAGATCCATATGCCACCAGGAGAAGGACTGTTGTTGATTACAGGTTCCATACAAGAAGCCCATAGTGTGTGATATGAGGTGGGTCGACTGGACCTACATGAAGGATAATGAAGAACACTATCCTGGAGTGTATGACAGTTTTGAAGCTTGTGGAGTTGCAGATTTTGTTGGGTAGAAGCTCACCAACTAGAATGATGAACTCATTATGCAATTCTACTCCACATCACACTTCTATCCAGATGGCAGGATAGTGTGGATGTCAGAAGGTACGAGGTACCAGTCAACCATAGAGGAATGGGCTAGTCTGATCAATGCCCCCAAGGAGAGTGAAGATGACTTGGATGTCTATGCCAAGAAGAAAATGGGGCACAATACTATGTCACATATGTACAAGGAGATCCCAAACAAAGCTCTTGAAACTTTCAAGTTTGGATCAGTCCACTTTCTTCCGTCAGGGCTGCCTACGATCAACTGGATTCTAAGGCACACTCTTTTACCCAAGTCAGGTGACCACAACATGATTAGAGGGCATGCTATCAAATTGCTGCACTTGTTTGATGTGCCACAGAAATTCAAGGTCATGAGCCTTATGGTTGAGACCATTAAGAGGACTGCAGCAGACCAGAAGAGAAGTTGTGGATATGCCCCACATATTCAGGAGTTGATTAACTCAAAGATGGGCACAGGGAAATATCTGTTGGATAAGGAACATTTTGCTCTTTATCCAGACTTTGAGGACAATCAGGTTGTCATGAATGAGAATGAACCATCATCAGTGCAAGCTCAAGAGTAGAAGGAGAAAGCAAAGAGAGAGAAGGCTGTCAAGATGCCAACTCAAGAGGAGGCATCTGAGTACTTTTTGAAGAACAAGCAGGAGCAGCTTGGTTACTTGATAGCATCAACACTGAGGATTGAGAAGGGGTTGGCCACCCTAACTCAAAACCAGGAGAGCTCGGAAAGAATCATGGAACAAAAATTCTATGATCTAGATGTCAAAGTAACTGAGATTCAGTCAGTTGTGGAGCAGCTGCAGGATGGCATGCAGGAGAGGAAGGGAAGACTAACCACAATGTGTTTGCCAGAGTGCCCAGAGCCTAGAGGTCAGTTGCAGTGCCAGTGACAGACAATAGAGCAACAACTTCAGCACCAGCTACTGCCCCAACAGTTCTAGTGCAACCAGCTCCAGCACCACTCCAGCACCCTCTACTTCAACTGAAGCCTTCGTCCAAGGAGCTTCTCGGACACCACCACCAGAAGATCAAGCCTGAGAGTCGATCTAGCACTATGCATTTTCTATGAACTTTTGGTAACTTGTTGCCAAAGGGGGAAAAATGTATAGATCATAGGCTTCGAGAGAGAGAGAGTGTTGCTTTTGTTCTCTCTTGCTTATTGGTGGTCTTTAAACTTTGTTTGCTTTTGGTTGAGATACTATGCTTGTGAGACATTGATGATCATGTGTTTGATCATAAGCTACACTTATGCATGTTTGATGATATTATCTTACCTATCCTTATATGATCTTTCACTTTGCTTGGTGATGAGTGCATGTATTCAATCTTTATTATTTTGAGCGCTCCACCAAGATGTATGTGACATGGAAGAGTAACCGATGAGCCTAATTCCTTGTGCATTTGCAGTCCAAAGCAAATCTTAAACTATGCACAAATTTAGGGCGAGCTCTTGCTTATCACATACTTCTCAAAGCGACGAAGTTTTTCAATCTTATTATCATTTGTCGAAGCTTTGATCTATATGTTGTCATCAATTACCAAAAAGGGGGAGATTGAAAGTGAAAATATCCCTAGGTGGTTTTGGTAATTCATAACAACATATAGCTCATTGAGCTAATGCTATTCCAAGACTATTATTTCAGGAAAGCTCAATGAATGGCATGGCATGGATGATGAAAGTGGATCCCTCAAAATATCAAGGACAAAGGATTGGCTCAAGCTCAAAAGCTCAAGACTCTTCATTTTACATTTTAGTGATCCAAGATCACATTGAGTCTACAGGAAAACCCAATACTATCAAGGAGGGATGAGGTGTTGCTTAATGAGCCTCTTGCTTCAAGTGCTTAGTGATATGCTCCAAATACCTTCAACTACTTTCTCACATCCTCATATGACCTAAACCTAAAGCCAAAATCGGTCACACCGGTTCTTTCTATCCGGCGCCACCGAGTTCATATGTCATGGCCACTGCCACAAACCCTCGGCAAATCGGTCTTACCGATAGGGATCTCGATCTCACCGAGATGGGATTGTAATCACTCTGTTTCCCTTCGTAATGTTTCGGTCTAACCGAAGTGAGCGATCGGTCCCACTGATATTGCAATGTAAACTCTCTGTTCCCTTTTGTAACATTTCGGTCTCACCGAAAAGAGCAAATCGGTCCCACCGAGTTTACCTGACCAACTCTCTGGTTAGCTAATTACCAAAATCGGTCTCACCGAGTTTGTGTAATTGGTCTCACCGAGATTACGTTATGCCCTAACCCTAACCATATCGGTCCTTCCGAGTTGCATGTTGGTCCCACCGAAAACCCTAACGGTCACTAGGTTTACTAAATTGGTCTGACCGAGTTTGTTGATTCGGTCCCACCGAGATTGGTAAATTGTGTGTAACGGTTAGATTTTGTGTGGAGGCTATATATACCCCTCCACCTCCTCTTCATTCGTGGAGAGAGCCATCAGAACAAACCTACACTTCCAACTTACCATTTCTGAGAGAGAACCACCTACTCATGTGTTGAGGCCAAGATATTCCATTCCTACCATATGAATCTTGATCTCTAGCCTTCCCCAAGTTGCTTTCCACTCAAATCTTCTTTCCACCAGATCCAAATCCTATGAGAGAGAGTTGAGTGTTGGGGAGACTATCATTTGAAGCACAAGAGCAAGGAGTTCATCATCAACGCACCATTTGTTACTTCTTGGAGAGTGGTGTCTCCTAGATTGGCTAGGTGTCACTTGGGAGCCTCCGACAAGATTGTGGAGTTGAACCAAGGAGTTTGTAAGGGCAAGGAGATAGCCTACTTCGTGAAGATCTACCACTAGTGAGGCAAGTCCTTCGTGGGCGACGGCCATGGTGGGATAGACAAGGTTGCTTCTTCGTGGACCCTTCGTGGGTGGAGCCCTTCGTGGACTCGCGCAACCATTACCCTTCGCGGGTTGAAGTCTCCATCAACGTGGATGTACGATAGCACCAACTATCGGAACCACGACAAAAACATCCGTGTCTCCAATTGCGTTTGAATCCTCCAAACCCTTCCCTTTACTTTCTTGCAAGTTGCATGCTTTAATTTCCGCTGCCTATATACTCTTTGCATGCTTGTTTGACTTGAGTGATGATTGCTTGACTTGTCCAAAGATTGCTAAAATCTGCCAAACTCTAAAATTGGGAAAAGGTTAAGTTTTTATTTAGTCAAGTAGTCTAATCACCTCCCCTCTAGACATACTTCAAGGTCATACAGTTGGGGAGGCTAGATAGGCAATGCATGTATTTAGCGCGAGAGGGTGAGAGGGAGAGGGGAAGAGAGAGAGAGCTCGGCATGGGGTGCAATGGCGGGTGTGTCAGGTAAATACATTTGGTAACAGAGTGGAAAAAGGGGTTGTGTAGTTGAGAGACTTAGATATCGAAACACGGAGAGAAAGAATGAACGTGTGTTGGAAACCGATAGCTTCCTAAGGTGGTTAGGAGAGGAAGATTGACCGATACAGGAAGTATGTAGCGTTTGGGGGGGGGGGGCTAAAAACAACATTTGAATGTACATTGTACAAGACTTAATATTGATGTTTCAATTCGGTGTACATTGTAAGATTTGAACCGAGGACTAGGCATACGGGTAATTATTTCGAATTCGTGCCATACTAAGTTTCGAAAAGTTGACATTGACTCAATTTGTTGTGCTTTTTTGTAGGTCATATGTTTGAATCCATCCAAAAGTTTTCTCACTACCTGGTGTTCATCATATACATATGAATTTGTATTAAAAAGTAGCATGGATACAGTGAAATGCGAAATCCACGTTAGAATTGGAGATCGCTATGTGACACACACTCTAATTCAAATAACTAACTACGTGACACACACTCTAATTCAAATAACTAATTATGTGACACACACTCTAATCCACGTAAGCGTGGGTACCGTTTCGATTTTTTTTCAAATAACTCCTCATTAATTAATTTATAGTACTCCCTCTGTTAACTTTTATAAGACCTTGAAGACATTTCAGACAATGTGCAAAACAGTTCATTTTAAGTTGTATGAAACGACTTACAAAAGTGAACGGAGGGAGTATCTTGTTTCGAATGACTAAATATTGAAAGGAAAACACGAGCATGGTAATACATACAGATTCGTTTGCAAATGAAAGAAGATTCGTTTGCATTCTCAAATGTAGGTGCACCAGGCAGACTAGGGTCGTGTCGGGGTGGACGCTGCTTGGGTGCCTTAAAGGCAACTGCCTTTGGGTCACTGACATGTGGGCCAGCCACCTGTTGGGCCCACATGTCATGGACACAAAGGCAGGTGCCTTAAGACACCGAAGCATAGTCCTATTGGGGTGGTTGCATTTGTCGGACGGACGCGTAGCACCCAGCCCCCCCCCCCCAAAAAAAGGACGACGACAAAATAAGTTTGCGCTTCCACGTTTGGGATTGAAATATCTGGCGGCCCCAATTCTAGCTCTGCAAAATCTCTCTTCTCCACCGTCCCCTTCCGTGCCCAGATTGCTCAAATCCCTAATTCGCCGCCAACCCAAGCAAAGTTCGAATCGCCTGAGGGAGTCCTGGATTAGGGAGTGTCCGGATGGCCGGACTATAGCCTTCGGCCGGACTCTTGGACCATGAAGATACAAGATTGAAGACTTCGTCCCGTGTCCGGATGGGACTTTCCTTGGCGTGGAAGGCAAGCTTGGCGATACGGATATGTAGATCTCCTCCCGTTGTAACCGACTCTTTGTAACCCTAGCCCTCTCCGGTGTCTATATAAACTGGAGGGTTTTAGTTCGTAGGACGAACAACAATCATACCATAGGCTAGCTTCTAGGATTTAGCCTCTTTGATCTCGTGGTAGATCTACTCTTGTACTACCCATATCATCAATATTAATCAAGCAGGAGTAGGGTTTTACCTCCACCGAGAGGGTCCGAACCTGGGTAAAAACATCGTGTCCCTCGTCTCCTGTTACCATCCGCCTAGACGCACAGTTTGGGACCCCCAACCCGAGATCCGCCGGTTTTGACACCGACATTGGTGCTTTCATTGAGAGTTCCGCTGTGCCGTCGCCATCAAGAAGGATGCCTCGTCCTGTCTTTAAAGACTACACTGTTGTTAAAGGAGCTTTGGCTATCGGCCAAACTCTCCGACTAGGCGGTTTTCTTATGACCGCCTGTTCGGCCGCCGCGCCGACGATGACCTCTCGGGTCATCGAAAGCAATCTCCACGTTGACTCGGAACTCGCCGAGCAGTTAGATCCGATGGAGCTCTCTTTCTTAAACGAGCTCTTGGATCGCATCGCCGCCCTAGGAGTTGCTACAGACTACGATGAGATTGGGCTTAAACCCGATCTGAGAGAGATTAACTCTCCCCAGGTCACCCACCATGTTGCAGTGGTGGAGGAACAATGCGGCAAGCCTTCATCTATCTTAAGGACTAGTTCTGTCCGGATTCCCGCTCCCTCCAAGCCGGATATTCACGGAGGGGAGGACGTCGCTCAGGCCCTAAACCTAAAGTCAGGCAGCGGGCTAGATTCATTGGACAACATCCAAGAACCCCAGCTTCCGAGTTCGGAAACTCCTTGGCCCCTGAGTCTCAGATTGGGCGAGGTTCCGGATTTAATTCCACCCGCCCACCATAATATAAGAGGTCTATCCCAAATTCGGCAAGAGCACACAGAAACAGTACACCATTACTGGGCCAGATTCCTCCTAGCCATGAACAGGATAAAGGACTGCCATGAGGAGGATGCAATTTCATTCTTCTGCAATAATTGCATAGACAACGGAATCCTCAATGCCATAAGCCGCCGTGAAATTACACGCTTTGCTGACTTGGCATCCATAGTACGAAAGTACTGTGCGATGGAAAGCGCCTAGAAAACCAAAATCAAATTTTGGGACAATCCGGCCCTGAATACAACCCCAGTCCGAAATAAAAGGGTGCATCACCGCCGGGCACCTGGGTTAAACACCAAAAAACAAAAACCCTCTATAGGGCATGGAACCGTACTGGAGGGATGCCTCAATGGACCCTGTAAAATTCATAGTACAGAGGGTGCCACACCAACTCATAGCCTTAGAGCATGTTGGATACTCCGGCAGGTGGCCAGAAGTGGCGAAGAGCTTCTAACTCCAGAATCCACAGAGCACCAGCCCAGGGATACCAGTACGGTATTAACAATCTTGGAGACTTTCGCATCAAATAATATGCGGAAATGAACACTCCGCACCCTGGCTGAAGTGTACCAAGTAGCAACAATAAACCCATGGAGTAACACGGCTCTTACCTTTAATGCCAGTGATGAACCTAAATTCCGAACAGCCCGAGCACCAGCCACATTGGTCCTCAGTCCAATTGTCACACCCTAGCTAGTCATGCATTAGAGTGTTGCATCATGTTTGCTCATTCATCAGAAACTTGAAATGGGGATGACAGAACCCCCAGTCCCCTCTGAAACCAACTAGGGTTTACTAAAATAATTTTCAATGAACCTGAAATGCCCTTCTAAAATGCCCATCATTTTTGTCTTGGTTCAGAACCTCTGCAAAAGTGGTGCACATTTTCCTAGGCCATCCTAGGGTTTTTGAATTAAATCATAACTATTTGAATTTGGGCATTTAAAATTATATAAAATATTTAAATGCTCAAATATCTCCAAACTAAAATGTTTCATGTTGGAAATAATCCAACTATGAGCCAGGAGTAGTTTGGTGATTTTTGGAATTGCCTAGGTATTTTATTTAACTCAACAAAGTTGCAGATATATTAAATAAAAACAGAAAACAGAAAAGAAAGGGGAAGACTTACCTGTGCGGCCCAGCCAGCTGGCCGGCCCAGCCAGCAACCGACCCAGCCCAGCACTGTAGCGCCCCGTCGTCTTCCTCCCCTCGCCCCGAAGCTGCTGCGTGCTCGCGCGCGCGCGGCCGCGCGGCCACCTCCTGCTTGCCGACGCCCTCCTGGCCGCGTGGACGACGCCCGCAGCCCGTCCCGATCCCCCCTGCTCTCTCTCACTCTCCCCGGCTCTCTCCTTCCTCTCCCTCGCTCTCTCTCGCACACGGCCGAACACCACCGTCGCCACCGTTCGCCGTAGCAGTCGTCTCCGGCCACCCCTCGCTCCCCCGATTAGCTCAGAAGCTCCGCCACAACTCCCTCTTCCTCCCCACTGCTCCACGGGTCCCCGGAAGCCCTGCATCGCCGCCACGTCGCCGTTCCCCTCTTCGGACTCCGACCACCGTCGCCGTCAAATTCGTCGTCTCCGGCGCGTCCCCGAGCCCGCTTCGACGCCCACTGCAACCGCGGTGAGCCCCCGGAGCGTTTCCCCCTTCTTCCCTGGTCTCTCCCGACCTCTAGGCCCTAGCTCCACCTCGACCGAGAGCTCCACGCCGCCGGCGATGTCGCCGTCGTGGCCACGGTCGCCGTAGCGCCCAACCGAGCACACCATCGTGCTCCACACATCACCAGGAGCACGTAGAACGCACCAACGCCTCCCCAAACCCCCTGCAACACTGATCCCGACCGCACCCGAACTCCGGCCGCCGCAGCCGAGCTCGCCGCCGTCAACTCCGGCCACCCCGAGCCCAACCACCACCACCAATAGACGCGGCTCAGCCTCAGCAACACGTAGATGCCTTCCGCCGTCCATTTGGTCGCCGGAATGGCAAAAAGCACTCTCGCCGCCGTCTCGGATCTCGCCGGCGTCATGTCGCCGGTGGGGTTTGACTTGACCGACCTGGGGTTTGACCCCCAGGGTCACTGACGCGTGGGCCCTGTCGGCCAGATGGTTAGGTTAGCGCTAACTACTGTTAGTCAACCCCCCTGACACTGACAGTGGGCCCCAGCGCCACTAATTAGTAATTAGGATTAATTTAAATCTGTTTAACCCCCCCCTGTCACTGACGTGTGGCCCCCACACGTCAGGTTTGACTTCAACCAGCCACAGTTGACCACTGACGTCACTGACGTCAGGCTGACGCAGTAATTGAATTTCTGGATTTAAATTAAATCAGGAAATTCCAGAATATTATTTAAACTTCAAAAATTCATAACTTTTATTCTGTAACTCCAAATTGGACAAATTATATATGAAAAATGATCAGAAAAATCCAATCTATCCATCTGTACTATTTTCATGCATGATCAAACAAGTTAAATTGATGTTTTAATCAGAACAAGGAAAAGCACTTTAAAAGGCCATATTTGAATTTGGAATTTGAATCTTTGATTCAAATTTGTTCAAACCCTTCTGGTTTTAGTTGCATTAGCCCAACACACTCATATTGCCATGTTTCATGCATGCATCATATTGTTGCATATTGTTTGGTGATGTTTGTGTATCGATGTCCTTTGCGACAGGATCTGTCCCCGAGGAGTACCGTGATTACCCTAACGAAGAACCGTATCCGTGCAACGAACCATCAGGCAAGCAACCAACCATTTGATCATATCGATACAATCCCATGTTCTCGCTCCTGCTCTCTTTTACTGCATTAAGACAACGCGATTCAAACTGCTGTGTGCTACGGTAGTTGAACCCATTTCCTCTGCATGACCTGTCATTGCCACAGTAACTAGATGAAACCCACTAGCATGTGTAGGAGTTGATTGAGCCATATGTATGTGTTGTTCCTACCTTGCTATGCCTGCTATGCTTAGAGTCGTGTCAGGTCTGGTTCATCTGGGTGATGGGCTAGAGTGAAATGATTACGTCGGTAATGAGAGTGGTGTGGTGAACACGATTTGGTAAAGGTATCGATGAGAGGCCATGTAGGAGTACATGGTGGGTTGTTTCATTGAAGCCGACCTTAAGCACTGAGATCTGTATGTGTGATTTAAGATACAGCTACTACCATGCATTGGGCCCTGAAATATGACCCCGCTCGACTTCTTATTCACCCTAGCTCTCTGTCCAGGAGTTGCAAGTAGTTTCTGGTGTTTGTAGCCTACTGGAGGCCGTGGACAGCGCTGACCGTAGGGGTGGGCTGTGATGCGGTAGGTACGTGGCACGGTGTACCGAATACCCGTTAGGTATCTCGGGAACCCTGTTCACATCGTTCGGGGCCGTATGGGAAACCTCGGCCGGACTCCCTGCGGATGGAACCTGAATAGGCGATAAACCTGGACTAGAGGCTTAAGTGTTTAGGTAGGTCGTGGTCTACACCCACGTCGGCTTTCGCTTGAAGTCTGCCGAGCACATGTCGTGTGCAGACGCTAAGTGGTGGAAACATGTATGAAGAAGTACACCCCTGCAGGGTTAACATGATCTATTCGAATAGCCGCGTCCGCGGTAAAGGACTACTTGGTTGCCTATACAGTTCATAGACAAGTAAATGGAAACTACTAAAAGCCTCAAGATAAGTGTGAGTGCCGAGGATGGCTCTTCCGTAGGAAGACGGAGGTGGATCCTCGGTAGTGTATTGAAGTGGTGAGTAGTGGACTCGTGTGCGCAAAACATTTCAAGTTGGAGTATCGTAGGATAGCCTAGCCAAGAGTCAAAGCTGGCTTGCTGCAATAACTCCACCAACCCTTCTTGATACTATGCATGTATGTAGGATCTGATGTAAGTCTTGCTGAGTACCTTTGTACTCATGTTGCTATAATCTACATTTTTACAGAAGACGCTGCAACCCCTTCTGATGGGTTCTATGTAGACGTTGACATCAACGAGTAGGCTAAAGACCCAGGTGGTGACCCTGAGCTTGTGATGGACCACGTAGTATAGCTAGGCTTTCCAAGCCTCTTTTATTTTACTAGTTGTCTGTACCCAGACAAAGTACTTCCGCTGTTGGCTTGTATGACTGTATGACTTGTATGTTGGGTCGTGAGACCCGTACCTGTGTGTATGATATGTATGGCTCCCTGAGCCTTAAATAAAGTACTTGTGTCATAGAGTCATGTTGTGATGCTTCGTTGTATTTGCACATATCGAGCATATTGTGTGTATGATTGAAATGCTTGGTATGTGTGGGATCTGACTATCTAGTTGTTTATCTTTAGTAGCCTCTCTTACCGGGAAATGTCTCCTAGTGTTACCGCTGAGCCATGGTAGCTTGCTACTGCTCTGGAACACTTAGGCTGGCCGGCATGTGTCCTTCTTCGTTCCTGTGTCTGTCCCTTCGGGGAAATGTCACGCTTTGAGTACCGGAGTCCTGTTAGCCCGCTACAGCCCGGTTTACCGGAGTCCTGCTAGCCCAGTGCTACAGCCCGGACCCACTTGCTGATGACCGACACGTTCGAAGCTGGGTCATGGATGCCTGTCCCTGTAAGTCTGTGCCACTTTGGGTTTACGACTAGTCATGTCAGCCCGGGCTCTTTATCATATGGATGCTAGCGACACTATCATATACGTGAGCCAAAAGGCGCAAACGGTCCCGGGAAAAGGTAAGACGACACCCGTGGGGATACCGTGCGTGAGGCCGCAAAGTGATATGAGGTGTTACCAGCTAGATCGATGTGACATCGAGTCGGGGTCCTGACAGCGTTGGCATCAGAGCCGGACTGCCTGTAGGTTCTCCAAGCCAAACTGGTCGATGTTGAGTCTAGAAATTCTTTAGTTATATGTAGGGGAATTGTTTGTGGGATGGAACGTAAGGCTCTTTTTACTCCTTATATCTTATGACATTCTGATCTGAGTCAGTCCATTCTTCCACCGGGGGTTAAGGAATTAGGATCTATTCTCTCTGTCAGGATCACGTGTTACTAATCAGTAGTACCTTATAAGTTTGATGGTTACAAGCCTAGTTCAGTTCTACTACCACATTATGTAGCCAGAATGGTTCAGAACTTTGATGTGATGATGTTGAGTGTGTACGAAATCCTTTGTCAAATGTCTCAATATCCTTTTTGAGCATTTACAGCTGTTATGCTGCCGAAATTTTGCTAGAAATTCTAATGCCTTTGCATTATGATCATGCTTTCAGATGGCCACTCGCGACCTCAATCAAGTGGTTCGCCTGACTCGATGCCTAGATGTACCCGGCCATACTGCTAAGTTGGTCAGGGTAATGACTGAGGCTGGATACCGCTGGTATCCTGAGTACACGGTCGAAGAGCAATTCCGGGACTTTCAATCAAAGCCAGTATCTCTGCACTGTCAGGATATTTCCATCTTATCCTGGATCCACCGAGCCTCTTCACTGCTCCTATGGACTCGGGGTTACTATTGAGATGGCTGTGCAGGATGCCGCCTATTCCATGATGACCATTATGCGAGTCAGATCTGGTTTATTTCGGGACTCTGATTTCCGGTATATGCCAGGATCACTTCCGGGAGCACAAGGGTATCTCCAGGCTATTTATGCTGATTCCACACAGGAGGATTCACGGACTCGCACCACTGCTGAGATGCTCGAGGATAAGGACCGTGAAAATCGGGCCTTAAGGTTAGAGCTCTTCAATACCCGTGCTGACCACTGGGCCACTTTGACTCGGTTCGCACCGGCGGTGCAAGCTGGATTCTCAGATATGCGCGATCTCTATCCTGTGAGATCTGCTCTGCCAGACGTGATGGTTTGGCGTGATGTAGGAGGCATCACCCCACCTCGCGGTCCCCGCAGGCCACCGTTTGTTGGTCCACGACCTCATCCTAGCCCTTATGGTCCACAAGCTCCGCGAGATCGTCTGTTTCCGGATGAACATGTTGAGCTTCCAGGCTATGGAGGTGACTTCTACGAGGACTACTACGGATCGGTCTGAGTTAGTGGTAGTATCCACTAGTTCGCACTAGCTGTGTCGTCTATCGTCCCGCGTGACTCGTGGGATATGTTCTAGTTTGTACTCTTTCCGGAGGTGTAGAAAAATAATGTATAGGAGCTTGGAATGCCTCCGATGAGATGTAATCCTCCTTTCACCGTAATAGTACTTTGCTTGGTCTTGTACTAAACCTTGTATGGTGTGTATGACGATGGAATAAAGAAGCAGTTTCTGTATCTACCATGTCATACGGATGATCATCTTGCATTCCGAGTTATTCCTTACATTATGTATCCTATGTCGGAATTTTATCATTCTGACTAAATCATTGTCTTGTTTACCTAGGATGGTCAACACGCGCGCCAACCCTGCTTCCCAAGAGCAGGCCGAAGGCAGTGAAGCCAGGAATGAACATCTGCCTCAACCTCCTTCACTAGCCGAGGTTATGATGGAAGCTGAGAGAAACAAGCGGGAGACAAACCGTTTGTTGGAGCGTATTGAACAGAATACAGCACACCATCAGAGGGCTAACGTGGTGTCACTTAGTGATTTTATCAAATTGCATCCACCCACGTTCCACCACTCCGTCGAGCCTCTCGACGCTGATGACTGGCTTCGCAGTATCTCTCATAAGCTGCGTTCCGCGCTGGTAGCGGAGGCTGACAAGGTCACCTTTGCTGCGTATCATCTTGAAGGCCCCGCCAGTCTATGGTGGGAGAATTATGGAGCTATGCGCCCAGCGGGCCATGTCACTACTTGGGCTGAGTTCAGCGAGGCTTTCCGTGAACATCACATTCCGGAGGGTCTCATGGACCGTAAACGTGAAGAATTTTGCAGTTTCACCCAAGGCCGACTTTCTGTGGATGCTTATAGCAGAGAGTTTGGTAATCTCGCCCGATATGCAACTGAGGAAGTGTCTACGGACGCCAAGAAGCAAGCAAGGTTCCGTAAGGGCCTTAGTCCTGAGCTTCGCCGCGACCTCCGTCTGCATGAGTGCACATCTTTTTCGAAACTTGTCAACAAAGCCATCAGTGCTGAAACTGGTCAGACTGATTATGACGCAACACGCAAGCATGGACGTGACACGGGTTCCTCATCCGGTGCTGGTCCTCAGAAGCGCCGCGTGTGGGTACCCAACACCGCCCTGCCACCCAGGTTCACACCGAGGCCATCCTTCCAGGCGCCTCGCCCGGTACAACAGTCTGCTCCAGCCAAGCCCTATGGGGGTCCAACCAATAATGCTCCTCCACGTACCAGTTCCGTGACTTGTTTCAAATGTGGGGAATCTGGTCATTATATGCGTGAGTGTCCCCAGACCAACCCCAATCAATCTGCTAAAGCTGTTGGCCGTGGCAAGCCGACAGGAAAAGTGTTTCATGCTAAACCGGTCACCGCTTCACGTGGCCATGTCAACTGTATCTCTGCCGAAGAAGCTCAAGAGGACCCCAACGTCGTTCTCGGTACGCTTCTTGTTAATTGCCACCCGGCATCTGTTCTTTTCGATACAGGAGCCTCTCATTCTTTTATATCTGAAAATTATGCTCGTTTGCATAACGTTGCATTCTGTGACTTGCCATCCTCTATGGTAATTCAAACTCCGGGATCCAAATGGCAAACTTCTAGAGTAAGCCATGGAAATGAAATCCAAGTCGACAGACTTGTTTTCCTCGCATCTTTGATAGCCCTTAAATCTTCAGATATTAATATCATTTTGGGTATGGACTGGATGTCAGCTCATCAAGCCAAAATTGATTGCTTCTCTAGGACTGTTCAACTCACCCATCCTTCGGGAAAGATAGTCAACGTCTTGACCCGAATAGCCAAGCGACAATTATACTCTCTTAACGCCAGCCCTTTGCCAGACCTTGAGGACGTTCCGGTAGTCCGTGACTTTCCAGATGTCTTCCCAGAGGAATTGCCAGGTGTTCCACCTGACAGGGATGTCGAGTTCGTAATCGACCTCATCCCCGGAACCGTTCCGATTGCTAGAAGACCCTATAAGATGGCACCCCTAGAACTAGCCGAGCTTAAGAAACAACTCGATGAATCCTTGAAAAAGGGTTTCATCCGCCCTAGTTCATCTCCGTGGGCTTGCCCCGTCCTATTCGTTAAGAAGAAGGATGGTACGGACCGGATGGTTGTAGATTACCGACCTGTCAATTTGGTCACAATCAAGAACAAATATCCACTTCCCAGGATCAACGATCTGTATGATCAGCTCGCTGGATCCTCAGTCTTCTCCAAGATGGATTTGAGGTTGGGCTACCATCAAATCAAAATCAGAAACGGGGACATTCCTAAAACGGCCTTTGTTACTCGTTATGGCCAATACGAGTACACCGTCATGTCCTTCGGTTTAACCAACGCTCCAGCCACCTTTTCTCGGTTAATGAACTCAATCTTCATGGAGTATTTGGATAAATTCGTCGTAGTTTATCTCGATGATATACTCATCTACTCTAAGAACGAGGAAGAACATGCCGAACATCTAAGGCTAGTGTTGAAGAAACTTCGAGAGCATCGCCTTTATGCCAAATTTTCAAAATGTGAATTCTGGTTGTCAGAAGTGACCTATCTGGGTCATGTAATATCTGGTAAAGGTATTGCTGTTAACCCTGAGCGAGTTCAAGCCGTCCTTGATTGGACTCCACCTGAATCGGTCAAGCAAGTTCGGAGTTTTCTGGGCTTAGCGAGCTATTGCCGTCGCTTTGTCGAGAACTTCTCCAAAGTTGCTAAACCTCTAACCGAACTCCTCAAGAAAGATAAAAAGTTCGAATGGACTCCACAATGTGAGCACAGCTTTCAGGAACTGAAAAGACGCCTGACCTCTGCTCCCGTGCTGGTACCGCCAGACTTCTCCAAGGACTTTGTTATCTACTGCGACGCCTCGCGACAAGGACTAGGTTGCATTCTCATGCAAGATCGACACGTAATTGCTTACGCTTCACGGCAATTGCACCCACATGAGGAGAATTATCCTACTCATGATCTAGAGCTTGCAGCCGTAGTCTATGCACTTAAGACCTGGCGACATTACCTCCTCGGTAATCGTTGCGAAATATTCACTGATCACCAAAGTCTGAAGTACATCTTCACCCAACCGGATCTGAATCTCAGGCAAGACGTTGGGTTGAATTGATCACAGACTTCGACTTAGGAATAACCTATACCCCAGGGAAAGCCAACGTCATGGCTGATGCGCTAAGTCGTAAATCTTATTGTAACAACCTGATGTTACAACAAAGTCAACCGCTTCTCCATGAGGAATTTCGGAAGCTTAACCTTCACATTGTACCTCAAGGTTTTCTCTCCACCTTGGTGGCAAAACCTACCCTTACGGATCAAATTATCAAGCACAGAAGGTAGATCCGGGAATCTCCCGCATCAAGAGGAACATTCAGAAAGGAATTGCGAATTGTTTCTCCATTAATGATCAAGGGTGTATACTTCGGGAATCGACTAGTGGTTCCCAAAGTGCGCAACCTAAGGCGTTGATCCTTAAGGAAGCTCATGAATCTCCTCTCACCATTCATCCCGGTGGTACTAAGATGTATCAGGACCTACGCCAGAGGTTCTGGTGGACTAGGATGAAGAGAGAAATTGCTCAGTATATTGCAAATTGCGACGTCTGTCGTCGTGTAAAAGCAGAGCATCAACGGCCTGCTGGCACCCTTCAACCCTTAGCTATTCCTGAATGGAAATGGGATAAAATTGGTATGGATTTCATTACCGGTTTTCCCAGGACCAAAAGGGGGAATAATGCTATTTTCGTCGTGGTCGATCGTCTTTCCAAAGTAGCTCATTTCTTACCTGTTCGTGAGAGTATAACCGCTAGTCAGCTGGCAGACTTATACATCTCCCGAATAGTGTCCCTCCATGGTGTTCCTTTGGAGATCAATTCGGATCGAGGAAGTCTCTTCACCTCTCGATTTTGGGAAAGTTTCCAAAATGCTATGGGAACCCGTCTCTCCTTTAGCACCGCTTTCCACCCTCAGTCAAGTGGTCAAGTGGAACGCGTCAACCAGATTCTAGAAGACATGCTTCGAGCCTCTGTTATCTCGTTCGGAATGGACTGGGAGAAGTGCCTTCCATTTGCCGAATTCGCTTACAACAACAGCTATCAATCTAGCTTGGGTAAAGCCCCTTTTGAAGTTCTCTATGGACGACGATGTCGAACACCCCTTAACTGGTCAGAGACCGGGGAAAGACAATTCTTTGGCCCGGATATGATTCAGGAAGCAGAAGAACAAGTTCGTATCGTTCGTGAAAAGTTGAAAACAGCCCAATCCCGTCAAAAGAGTCAATATGACCGAAAGCATAAGGCTATGACTTTCGAGGTTGACGAGAAGGCTTATCTTCGGGTCACCCCTCTGAAGGGAACCCATCGTTTCGGTATCAAAGGCAAATTGGCTCCTCGTTACATTGGACCTTTTCGCATTCTTGCCAAACGAGGAGAAGTTGCCTACCAGTTGGAACTACCTCCGCACCTCTCCAGAGTTCACGATGTCTTCCACGTTTCTCAACTCAGGCGTTGCTTCTCGGATCCTATCCGTGAAGTGGACCACGAAACGCTTGATCTCCAAGATGATCTTACATATCGAGAGTACCCCATCCGTATCCTCGATCAGGCCGAGCGTACCACGCGACGTCATAACATCAAGTTCCTCAAAGTTCAATGGTCGCACCATTCTGAAGATGAAGCAACTTGGGAAAGGGAGGATCGTCTTCGACTCGAGTATCCCGCCTTCTTCCCGGAGGAACCCAAATCTCGGGACGAGATTCTTTTGAGTGGGGGTGAGTTGTCACACCCTAGCTAGTCATGCATTAGAGTGTTGCATCATGTTTGCTCATTCATCAGAAACTTGAAATGGGGATGACAGAACCCCCAGTCCCCTCTGAAACCAACTAGGGTTTACTAAAATAATTTTCAATGAACCTGAAATGCCCTTCTAAAATGCCCATCATTTTTGTCTTGGTTCAGAACCTCTGCAAAAGTGGTGCACATTTTCCTAGGCCATCCTAGGGTTTTTGAATGAAATCATAACTATTTGAATTTGGGCATTTAAAATTATATAAAATATTTAAATGCTCAAATATCTCCAAACTAAAATGTTTCATGTTGGAAATAATCCAACTATGAGCCAGGAGTAGTTTGGTGATTTTTGGAATTGCCTAGGTATTTTATTTAACTCAACAAAGTTGCAGATATATTAAATAAAAACAGAAAACAGAAAAGAAAGGGGAAGACTTACCTGTGCGGCCCAGCCAGCTGGCCGGCCCAGCCAGCAACCGACCCAGCCCAGCACTGTAGCTCCCCGTCGTCTTCCTCCCCTCGCCCCGAAGCTGCTGCGTGCTCGCGCGCGCGCGGCCGCGCGGCCACCTCCTGCTTGCCGACGCCTTCCTGGCCGCGTGGACGACGCCCGCAGCCCGTCCCGATCCCCCTGCTCTCTCTCACTCTCCCCGGCTCTCTCCTTCCTCTCCCTCGCTCTCTCTCGCACACGGCCGAACACCACCGTCGCCACCGTTCGCCGTAGCAGTCGTCTCCGGCCACCCCTCGCTCCCCCGATTAGCTCAGAAGCTCCGCCACAACTCCCTCTTCCTCCCCACTGCTCCACGGGTCCCCGGAAGCCCTGCATCGCCGCCACGTCGCCGTTCCCCTCTTCGGACTCCGACCACCGTCGCCGTCAAATTCGTCGTCTCCGGCGCGTCCCCGAGCCCGCTTCGACGCCCACTGCAACCGCGGTGAGCCCCCGGAGCGTTTCCCCCTTCTTCCCTGGTCTCTCCCGACCTCTAGGCCCTAGCTCCACCTCGACCGAGAGCTCCACGCCGCCGGCGATGTCGCCGTCGTGGCCACGGTCGCCGTAGCGCCCAACCGAGCACACCATCGTGCTCCACACATCACCAGGAGCACGTAGAACGCACCAACGCCTCCCCAAACCCCCTGCAACACTGATCCCGACCGCACCCGAACTCCGGCCGCCGCAGCCGAGCTCGCCGCCGTCAACTCCGGCCACCCCGAGCCCAACCACCACCACCACCAATAGACGCGGCTCAGCCTCAGCAACACGTAGATGCCTTCCGCCGTCCATTTGGTCGCCGGAATGGCAAAAAGCACTCTCGCCGCCGTCTCGGATCTCGCCGGCGTCATGTCGCCGGTGGGGTTTGACTTGACCGACCTGGGGTTTGACCCCCAGGGTCACTGACGCGTGGGCCCTATCGGCCAGATGGTTAGGTTAGCGCTAACTACTGTTAGTCAACCCCCCTGACACTGACAGTGGGCCCCAGCGCCACTAATTAGTAATTAGGATTAATTTAAATCTGTTTAACCCCCCCCTGTCACTGACGTGTGGCCCCCACACGTCAGGTTTGACTTCAACCAGCCACAGTTGACCACTGACGTCACACTGACGTCAGGCTGACGCAGTAATTGAATTTCTGGATTTAAATTAAATCAGGAAATTCCAGAATATTATTTAAACTTCAAAAATTCATAACTTTTATTCTGTAACTCCAAATTGGACAAATTATATATGAAAAATGATCAGAAAAATCCAATCTATCCATCTGTACTATTTTCATGCATGATCAAACAAGTTAAATTGATGTTTTAATCAGAACAAGGAAAAGCACTTTAAAAGGCCATATTTGAATTTGGAATTTGAATCTTTGATTCAAATTTGTTCAAACCCTTCTGGTTTTAGTTGCATTAGCCCAACACACTCATATTGCCATGTTTCATGCATGCATCATATTGTTGCATATTGTTTGGTGATGTTTGTGTATCGATGTCCTTTGCGACAGGATCTGTCCCCGAGGAGTACCGTGATTACCCTAATGAAGAACCGTATCCGTGCAACGAACCATCAGGCAAGCAACCAACCATTTGATCATATCGATACAATCCCATGTTCTCGCTCCTGCTCTCTTTTACTGCATTAAGACAACGCGATTCAAACTGCTGTGTGCTACGGTAGTTGAACCCATTTCCTCTGCATGACCTGTCATTGCCACAGTAACTAGATGAAACCCACTAGCATGTGTAGGAGTTGATTGAGCCATATGTATGTGTTGTTCCTACCTTGCTATGCCTGCTATGCTTAGAGTCGTGTCAGGTCTGGTTCATCTGGGTGATGGGCTAGAGTGAAATGATTACGTCGGTAATGAGAGTGGTGGGGTGAACACGATTTGGTAAAGGTATCGATGAGAGGCCATGTAGGAGTACATGGTGGGTTGTTTCATTGAAGCCGACCTTAAGCACTGAGATCTGTATGTGTGATTTAAGATACAGCTACTACCATGCATTGGGCCCTGAAACATGACCCCGCTCGACTTCTTATTCACCCTAGCTCTCTGTCCAGGAGTTGCAAGTAGTTTCTGGTGTTTGTAGCCTACTGGAGGCCGTGGACAGCGCTGACCGTAGGGGTGGGCTGTGATGCGGTAGGTACGTGGCACGGTGTACCGAATACCCGTTAGGTATCTCGGGAACCCTGTTCACATCGTTCGGGGCCGTATGGGAAACCTCGGCCGGACTCCCTGCGGATGGAACCTGAATGGCGATAAACCTGGACTAGAGGCTTAAGTGTTTAGGTAGGTCGTGGTCTACACCCACGTCGGCTTTCGCTTGAAGTCTGCCGAGCACATGTCGTGTGCAGACGCTAAGTGGTGGAAACATGTATGAAGAAGTACACCCCTGCAGGGTTAACATGATCTATTCGAATAGCCGCGTCCGCGGTAAAGGACTACTTGGTTGCCTATACAGTTCATAGACAAGTAAATGGATACTATTAAAAGCCTCAAGATAAGTGTGAGTGCCGAGGATGGCTCTTCCGTAGGAAGACGGAGGTGGATCCTCGGTAGTGTATTGAAGTGGTGAGTAGTGGACTCGTGTGCGCAAAACCATTTCAAGTTGGAGTATCGTAGGATAGCCTAGCCAAGAGTCAAAGCTGGCTTGCTGCAATAACTCCACCAACCCTTCTTGATACTATGCATGTATGTAGGGTCTGATGTAAGTCTTGCTGAGTACCTTTGTACTCATGTTGCTATAATCTACATTTTTACAGAAGACGCTGCAACCCCTTCTGATGGGTTCTATGTAGACGTTGACATCAACGAGTAGGCTAAAGACCCAGGTGGTGACCCTGAGCTTGTGATGGACCACGTAGTATAGCTAGGCTTTCCAAGCCTCTTTTATTTTACTAGTTGTCTGTACCCAGACAAAGTACTTCCGCTGTTGACTTGTATGACTGTATGATTTGTATGTTGGGTCGTGAGACCCGTACCTGTGTGTATGATATGTATGGCTCCCTGAGCCTTAAATAAAGTACTTGTGTCATAGAGTCATGTTGTGATGCTTCGTTGTATTTGCACATATCGAGCATATTGTGTGTATGATTGAAATGCTTGGTATGTGTGGGATCTGACTATCTAGTTGTTTATCTTTAGTAGCCTCTCTTACCGGGAAATGTCTCCTAGTGTTACCGCTGAGCCATGGTAGCTTGCTACTGCTCTGGAACACTTAGGCTGGCCGGCATGTGTCCTTCTTCGTTCCTGTGTCTGTCCCTTCGGGGAAATGTCACGCTTTGAGTACCGGAGTCCTGTTAGCCCGCTACAGCCCGGTTTACCGGAGTCCTGCTAGCCCAGTGCTACAGCCCAGACCCACTTGCTGATGACCGACACGTTCGAAGCTGGGTCATGGATGCCTGTCCCTGTAAGTCTGTGCCACTTTGGGTTTACGACTAGTCATGTCAGCCCGGGCTCTTTATCATATGGATGCTAGCGACACTATCATATATGTGAGCCAAAAGGCGCAAACGGTCCCGGGAAAAGGTAAGACGACACCCGTGGGGATACCGTGCGTGAGGCCGCAAAGTGATATGAGGTGTTACCAGCTAGATCGATGTGACATCGAGTCGGGGTCCTGACACCAATAGTGGACGGCTTTCACCTTACCAAGGTACTCATGGACGGTGGCAGCGGATTGAACCTCATTTATGAGGAATCCCTTCGAAAAATGGAAATAGACAGGAGCCACATTGAGCGAAGCGACACAACCTTTAGAGGAATAATCCCCAGTCAGGAAGCGCGCTTTACAGGAAAAATCACACTGGATGTAGTGTTCGGCATGCCGTATAATTACAGGTCCGAGGAGGTCACGTTCCAAGTGGCCCCATTCAGTAGCGGGTACCACTCTCTATTAGGGCGAGAGGCATTCACAATTTTTCAAGCTATACCTCATTACGGGTACATGAAGCTCAAAATGCCCGGACCCAACGGAATCATCACTCTTACAAGTGACCCAGACATAGCACTCCGCACCGAAAATAAGACAGCCGCACTGGCCCTCGAGGCACTATCTGAAGCCCTAGCGGCCGAGGAACTGACTGCGCTGTGCTCCATGGTGAACAGGGACGACGTGATACTCGATAAAAGACCCAAGTCCACCTCCTTCAAACCGGCGGACGAAATAGTCAAATTCCAAGTCCATCCAACGGACCCTACAAAAACGGCCTCCACCGGGGCGCAATTAAACCCTGATGTAGACGCCGCACTACGAGAATTCCTACGCGAAAATTGGGACATTTTTGCCTGGCACCCTTCAGACATGCCAGGAATCCTACACCGGCTGGCCGAGCATAGCCTAAACACCCTAAAAGGATTCAAGCCAGTCAAGCAGGCCCTTCGGTGTTCATCAGAACCCAAGAGACAAGCAATGGGAGAGGAGCTAGCCAAACTACTGGAGGCCGGATTCATCAGAGATATAAAACACCCGAACTGGCTAGCAAACCTGGTGATGGTACCAAAGAAGGACAAATCCTGGCGCCTGTGCGTCGATTTCAAGGACCTCAACAAAGCTTGCCCAAAGGATCCCTTCCCTCTCCCCCGCATCGATCAAATTATTGACGCTACCGCAGGACACGATTCATTGTGTTTTCTCGATGCATACTCCGGCTACCATCAAATTAAGATGGTAGAGCCAGACCAAGCCGCAACGGCATTCATCACCCCATACGGCCCATTCTGCTTCAACACAATGCCCTTCGGGCTCAAAAACGCCGGTGCAACATATCAGCGCATGATTCAGACATGTCTAGCAAACCAGATCAGCAAAACATTGGAGGCATACATAGATGACGTGGTCTTCAAAACCAAGCATGTCGAAACTCTAGTAGACGACTTGAGGCTCACATTCGATAACCTCCGAACATATGACATCAAGCTTAACCCGGAAAAATGCATTTTCGGCGTACCAGCCGGAAAGCTCTTGGGCTTCATTGTATCCGGTAGAGGAATTGAAGCAAATCCAGCCAAGATCTGAGCTCTGTCTCAATTGGATATTCAAAAGGACCTCAAACAAATACAAAAATTGACTGGATGCATCGCGGCTCTAAGCCGCTTTATCTCCCGCTTAGGAGAAAAAGCATTACCCCTTTATCGCCTCCTCCGGCGCACCAAACACTTCAAGTGGGCGGATGCCGCCACGGCCGTACTCGAAGAAATAAAAGCCATATTGGCAACAAACCCGGTCCTAGCCGCGCCTAACATCGGCGAACCAATGCTATTATAAATTGCAACAACTTATCAAGTTGTAAGCGCAGTGCTCGTCGTCGAACGAGAAACGAACGGACACAAATTCCCCCTCCAAAAACCAGTTTACTATGTGTCCACCGTCCTCACTCCTTGCAAGTCACGGTACCCGCATTATCAAAAGATAGCATACGCAGTGTTCATGGCATCCCGGAAGCTGCGACACTACTTTCAAGAGCGTTCGATAACAGTAGCCTCCGAAGTACCTCTTAACGACATTATAAACAACCGCGACGCGACGGGCCGGATTGCTAAATGGGCCATTGAGCTCCTCCCGTTCGACATAACCTATAAGCCACGACGAGCTATTAAGTCGCAAGTTTTGGCCGACTTCATCGCCGAATGGACTGAAGCCGGACTCCCTAAAGAGTATGGCACATATTCCAACTGGATCATGCACTTCGACGGCTCCAAAATGTTGGCTGGTCTGGGGGCTGGCGTCGTTCTGACGTCCCCAACAGGAGATACAGTTCAATACGTACTCCAGATAATGTATACGGACTCCAACAACGCAGCCGAATACGAGGCCCTTCTACATGGTCTCCAGATGGCAGTCTCCATGGGAATTCAACGCCTGGAGGTGCGCGGGGATTCGAACCTCGCGATATCCCAAATAAATGGAGACTTTGATGCCAAGGATCCGAAAATGGCAGCTTATCGCAACGCCGTCCTAAAAATGCCAGCTCGGTTTGAGGGGCTCGAATTTCACCATATAGCTCGGGAAAACAATCAGGCAGCAGACATCCTGGCATGCATTAGTGCAAAGCGCGATGCAGTCCCCCCCCCCCCAACATTTTCTTGGAGAGGCTATTCAAGCCATCCGTAATATGGGAAGGGGAATCCAGAAATAACAGCCCGGACCCAACCGCACTGCCCGATACCGAACATTCTGACATAATGGGAGGCTCTGCCAACGAAGTAACATTCTCAGCCCACACAATAATGGCAGTCATTGCCCCGTGGACTGAACCATTCCTAGCCTACCTAACCAGGCAGGAACTTCCCGAGGACCAAAACGAGGCACGCTGCATAGTGCGGCGATCTAAAGCCGATAAAGTCCATGAGGGAGAGCTTTATAAGAAAAGCACCACCGGAGTCCTTCAAAGGTGTATCTCCGAGGAGGAAGGGCGGAATCTTCTGGCTGAAATTCATGTCGGACTCGTGGGCACCACGCCGCAGCCCGGGCCCTTGTAAGCAAGGCCTTCCATACAGGATTTTATTGGCCGACGGCCCGGGCAGATGCTCAGGACTTAGTCCAACGATGCGTCGGTTGCCAGCTTGTTGCTAACCAAAGCCATATGCCACCCACCGCCCTCCAAACTATAACCATCACTTGGCCCTTCGCGGTCTAGGGGCTTGATATGGTTGGATCCCTTAAAGGAGGAACCCACAAGCAAAAATACCTACTGGTCATGGTGGATAAATTCACCAAATGGATAGAGGCCAAGCCTGCTAAAATGGCCGAATCCGGACCGGTGATAGACTTCATATCAGGGGTCGTACACCGTTACGGCATCCCCCACAGCATCATCACTGAGAACGGCACGAACTTTACGGCCGATGGGGTCAAACTCTGGTGCAAAAACATGGGCATCAAGCTCGACTATGCTTCAGTCTATCACCCACAAACTAACGGTCAAGTCGAGCGAGCAAATGGTCTAATCATGAGCGGCATCAAACCCAGATTAGTGCGGTCCCTCAAGGAATCTAACACGCACTGGGTAGAGGAGCTCGACTCCGTACTCTGGGGGCTGCGGACCACGCCGAATCGCACTACCGGATTCACACCATTCTTTATGGTATACGGTGCAGAGGCAGTTCTGCCCTGCGACATAATTCATGATTCACCTCGTGTGCGCATGTATGAAGAAAGAGAAGCCGAACTCGATCGGCGTGACAGTTTGGACACCTTGGAGGAGGAGCGTGACGTGGCAAAAGCCCGTTCCGCATTCTATCAACAGTAGGCTCGAAGATATCAAAGCATAGAAGTACGGGCCAAAACTTACAATGTTGGCGAATTAGTTCTACGCCTGCCAGACAAGAAAAAGGACAAACTCAAGCCCAAATGGGAAGGTCCCTTTATTATTGACCAAGTCCTGACTGGTGGAGCATACCGTCTGTGAGATGCATCGGACAACCGACTCGAGCCGAACCCA
The DNA here is from genome assembly GCF_018294505.1 of Triticum aestivum. Taxonomy (NCBI): domain Eukaryota; kingdom Viridiplantae; phylum Streptophyta; class Magnoliopsida; order Poales; family Poaceae; genus Triticum; species Triticum aestivum. Next base: position 540,125,952 of record NC_057801.1, read on the forward strand.
TGGAATGCAGCCCGTCTCCGAAGATTCTACGCCTAGCGCCGGACTCTGTGTTCGTCTCCTTCCTCTGTCTATTTTTTACACATTAAACTGTCTTATATTTCTCTCCTTCTCCCTCCCTTTCTATAACAGCCTTTAAGGGCTCATTCGCGCCTTGTTCGCACACAATTGACAAGCTATCCGCGCTCATTATACCTGGGGGCTCCTTTAACAAAAGCTTGTTTATACGGGCCTCATGCCCAACACATGTGTCACACTTCCGCATGTACCTTTTATTCACCATTATATGCATCGATATGACTTAAGTTTTGGCCAAGCTGGGTTGCCTGGATCCTGTGCTTACCCCTATATTCCCGATTGTTTGGCTAGGCGGTAAAGGGAGCACCTCTGTGATTGTTACTGCCAGGTCAGCCAGATGTGTACCTCAGACTGGGTGAAGCCAAAAGCTAGCGTTCTTAAAGGAATATTCGTTCGGTGAACTAAAGACGATTTCTCACTCGTTTATTCATCTGCCCCCAGATGCTTTACTGCTTTTTACGCAGTCCGGACATGCACTTTAGGGCATGCGTCCCAGGGAAAGGAACCCCTAACGGAACTATTCTCCCTGGAAGATGTTTCTTACTAACCATGTAATATAACATAACTAGTTGGGCACTTGTCTGTTCAAGCACTAATGACCCCTACGCCAGGTCTCCACGCATGCCCCGGTTCTTACATAACCGAGAGGGTATTCGGACACACTCCGGACTATCGGGTCCCGAGGTTGAAGCGAAAAGGTCCGCCATGACAATTGATCTACAATCCGGCTAGAAGGCATTTTACATGTCATCTTAAATTACATAGTCAATTTGACTGGGTATATTCCTCTTCAATACCATCCAACATGTTGTCTAGTCTACAGTCCTGTTGGGAATACTTGGCGGCCAACTCTACCTGGCCGTACACCAAGCTCACAGGGATCTCCTTCCCATCGGGCCCCACAGGTCCGACCTCGGCCATATGGTTTGGGTCAGCCTTCGTGTACCGCGTCTTCACCATGGCCCAGGCCTCCCTGGCGCCTTGACGACAGGCCGATATCTTCCATAATCGGAAGCACCGCCGCGCTCCCTTAAGCTTCTCTACAAGCTCCCCAAGGCCTTCGGGCATGGGGACGGATGGCCATAAGGCCTGGGCAACGCCCTGCATTGCCTGCCGAACTTGTTCGTGCCGTTGCGAGAGCTCGGGAAGAAGGTCACCTGTAGAACCAGGCATTTCCTCTACAGGACGACCTATCAGCATACCTACAGACATAACTCTGTCAATCGACTTCCTCGCCGAACTCTTTTTCTAAGTTCGTTCAAGCACTTACTAAAAATGCCGCGTCGAAGCCGCCGATTCTCCTTCACGGAGTCCGACAGCTGAGCACGAACATCCTTTAGTTCCTTGCCCAGTTGGGTGTTGGCATCTTGGAGATTATTCTTTTCTTGCCTCACCCTCGTAAGCACGCTCTTGCCGGCCTTTAATCGGCACAAGAGTTGTAGCTTGTCCGGATCCACTCCGGCGCCATCTGCAATGGTATTGTGAGATTTGCACACATGCCGCACTTCACAACATACTTATGTTTCGAAGCATATTTCACCAGAGGGGGTATCCTTGGCCTCCCTTGCCGTGGCTAGTGCGGCCTCAAGTTGGGCTTTGCACTTTTCCAGCTCCTGGGACAGTTGGGTATTCTTTTCAGTTTTTCTAACTATTTCAAGTCTCGGGGGCTACTGACATATATAACCATCAAATTTTCTCACCCGTACGCCTTTTACATACTGCTCCGTGGCTCTGGCTAGACCATTTTGAGCGGCACGGAGGTACGCATCTCCCATATTGAAGGCATCCAATGCCCCTTGGGAGAGACAAGCGTCACGAAGAACTGTCCAGCGACGCCTGTGGTTCATGGCACTCTCCACCTCAGAATTGGTGGCAGACAGCCCGTCCGCATCCTCTGTCGGAGGAGCGTCCGGTGCGCGCCTCGTGTTCGCCTCCGCTTCCGGACCCGGCTTTGGAGCCTGGCTGGTAGAGGCGTGATTGGCAACCTCTCCGGATATAGTCTGGCGAGCGCCCTTTTTCCTGAAGAAAGCATGAGCGTTAGTATGCCTTGAGGGAATAAAACCTGGGAATAAGATGGCACGCCATACCGTTGTATCGGTGTCTCAGTCCGGACCGCACTTCTTTTCAGCCTGTTGGGCCTTGCTGCCCCTTGTTGGCCAGTCGCCACAGGCTCGGCATTCCGCCTCGAGATCCTCCCCTGCGAAACACAATTGGTATACGGTGATAAAAAATAAGCACGGACGGATTATCTTCGAAATATTTGGACTTCAGTCTTGATTACTTGTGAGGCGGGGAGCAGTCCAGGATAATCGGCTGTAATGGCCACCAAGGCATTGTCGATGCTTGGTTGGTAAAATACCCCATCGATCAGCTCCACGGATATGCCCGGATCCTCTTGGGAGGTCGGATCGAGGGACCGTTCCGGATCCTCGAGTTGTGGAGGAGGGCTGTTTATATCCTTCACGGCCCGACGCAACTCCTGCGTCAAAATCACAAGATAAGATACTTAACTATGGGGATATGAAACGAATGGGCGAGTGAAAGGGTCCGCTTACCCAGCTTGGAGGATTGTACATAGAAAAGCCGCCCCGTGGGTTGACGCGGAGGAACTCCTCCTCTTCTCCCTTGTACAAAGCGGACAAGATCTTTATTAGAGCGGCGGCCGATTCCGGCCCCTTACGGCCACACCGGGTGGCGTCGTCCTCCGTGTTGAAGTCCCACATGGGGTGGGCCCTATACTAAAGCGGCTGCACCCCCTGCGTAATGCAAGTGGCCATGACCTCGATCATGGTCAGTCTGGAATGAGCCAACAACCTTATCCGGTTCATCAGGTAAAAGACGTCCTTGTCATTTTCCCTTTGAGGGCTCCGTGGGCGCCAGCTTAGGCGCTTCTTCAAAGGGGCATTATCGAACTCAGGGAGGCCGGTCCGAACAAGATCCGGCAGAGGGACATCTTCTATATAAAACCATTCTGAAGGCCAGTCTTTGGACGTCTTCTTTGGGGTTCTAGATAGATATCCGGTCCCGGCGATGCGCCATAGTTCGGCTCCGCCCACTTGATATATCGTCCCCTCCTGAGAACGGGGAACGAGGCAGAACAACTCCTTCCACAGCGCAAAATGAGCCTCGATGCCCAAAAACAGCTCGCAAAGGGCTACGAAGCCCGCAATATGCAATATGGAGGCAGGCGTAAGGTCGTGCAGCTGGAGGTCGTAGAACTCCAGGAGCCCCTAGAGAAACGGATGAATTGGAAATCCGAGCCCTCTTATCAAATTAGGGACAAGGCATACCCGCTCTCCTTTGGAGGGATTGGGGACGCTCTCTGCCTGCTCTCCACCATTATAGGTGGCAAGCCCGGCTCGAACCGGGACCATATAGGCTGGGGGAAGAAACCCTTTGGCTTGGAGCGCCACTAGCTCGCTGTACGGGACGGAGCACTTCTCCCAATCTCCAGGCTGAGGGCTGCAAGGGAGAGGGAAGGAGTTGCGTCGACTGGCCATGATGGAATGGATCTCTGTCAAATGCGCTCCGGTGAATGCTCGCAAAGGGAAGATGGTGTGATTCGGATCTAAATCCCTGTCTCTTTTATAGGCAGCTCATTTACGCAGCTAGGGGGGTAAATGAAAAAACACCCTGGTTGTTCACATTCGTTTGACACGTGGAAGATGGCCATTATTGGGCGTAGAAGCCAAGGAGCGCAACGTTCATCAAAAGTCGGACACTATTCAGCAGGTATATGGAATTTGGAGGAGAACCCGCCTTGCAATGCCGAAGACAAATCTGCGTGCCGGACTCGTCGTCATTGAAGCCTGGTTCAGGGGCTACTGAGGGAGTCATGGATTAGGGAGTGTCCAGATGGCCGGACTATAGCCTTTGGCCGGACTCTTGGACCATGAAGATACAAGATTGAAGACTTCGTCCCGTGTCCGGATGGGACTTTCCTTGGCGTGGAAGGCAAGCTTGGCGATAAGGATATGTAGATCTCCTCCCATTGTAACCGACTCTATGTAACCCTAGCCCTCTTCAGTGTCTATATAAACCGGAGGGTTTTAGTCCATAGGACAAACAACAATCATACCATAGGCTAGCTTCTAGGATTTAGCCTCTCTGATCTCGTGGTAGATCTACTCTTGTACTACCCATATCATCAATATTAATCAAGCAGGAGTAGGGTTTTACCTCCACCGAGAGGGTCCGAACCTGGGTAAAAACATCGTGTCCCTCGTCTCCTGTTACCATCCGCCTAGACGCACAGTTCGGGACCGCCTACCCGAGATCCGTCGTTTTCGACACCGACATCGCCCCTCGTCTCGTCTCTTTCCCGACCGTTCCCCACCTCTGTGTCGGACGACGACGACGAAGACGATGGTCGTGCTTCACCACCGCACCGGAGCTACCTCATCTACGCCCTCGTCCACCACACCGGGTGGTCCACCGACAACGTCGGCCGCCGCAACCGACGTGCCTCACAGACACCGAGTTCCACCGCATCAGGTGCACTTCACCGACACCGTCTCCCAGCTCACCGGGACTACTTCACCGAGCACATCGTCGCACCTCCGCCCCCCCCCCCCCCCCCCCCCCGAGGCTGTTGGGGCTTCACCAACGGTCTCGTCCACCACATCGTAGCGCTCCACTGCCACTCAAGATCTGCATCCGTGCGCGGCCAGCCATCGCATCACCCTCAATGGCTCTGAAGTGACCCGCACTCTAGCTAGGCGAGCATGCCCAAACGCCGGCCCGAACTAGGTATCCACACATCACTCCCTTGTGCATTGTTCCGATGATGTTTGGATATCCTTTCACTGCTCTCTTAGCTTACACGCCTATGCAGCTCTGACTTTAACTCTTATTTCTTCTGGAGATATCATCTGAAACAAGCAAATCCATTTTTAGCGAAGCATGACGGCGCTACGGGATTTGGTACACATCCTGCACACCCGTATAACCTTGTAAGTATCTGTCCTCCGGTACAACATCAAGGTCGATTCCTCTTATTTGATCAACCACTCGCCGTGTCAAAAATGCAGAGGGGGATGCAAGGAGCACAAGGCCTGCACATGCAAGCAAGTGGTAACATGGACTTGTACATGGAACATCCCAAGCGCAAGCAGAGCTACAGTGAGCCTGTACAACGAGCTAGCGCAAGTCCATGCATTTCATTTAATTTGTACTCGCATTCATGTATGATTTGTGTGCAGTGGCTGGTCCACGAATTCAAGTAACCAGGGGCGAACATTTAACTTAAAAAATACGAAGGCACTTGCACTCCGGAAATCAACATAACTTGAGAAATGTGAAACTACATGCACTTTGAAAACCAGCTAATGATCCAAAGTAGTTCAGATTATAAACACTAAATGATGCAAGCACCAAAAAACACAAAATGCAACATGGTGTACAAGGACTACAAACATGGTCTGTACCTACTTGAATTATTCGTTCTCTGGCTGAAAATATCGAAGTGTAATTGCACGTATAACCAGTGTGCAAACTGCATATCAATAAATCTATCTTGCACAAGTATGTCAATAGTTTCAAACAACAGATTAGAAAAGTATTTATGCTATCTTGTCATGATACGGGGACTTTCTGGTAGATGGCCTCGACGTTTCCTCAAGCTATGAAAATGCACTATAATTTGCTTGTCATCAATGCCTGCAAATCTCTGTCTCTCTCAACATAGTAGATCATCATTAGACACTAAATCCTTCAATGAGCTTGCAAAATGCTTGCATTAGATCCCTCATTAGACACTATATGTTCATCACCAGGAGCATGTAAAATGTTTGCATCAAATCCTTCATTAGCAGTCTGTTCATTAGACACTTCAGGCTCAAGAACAACATGAGCTTGTATGTTTGCACCGGAAAATTGATTAGATACATCAGATTCAGTCAGTTCAGTATTGATTGGGGGAGTTATAAAATAAGTAGAAATAGGTTTCATTTTCTCATAGATTCCCTACATACAAGTAGTTTTACAACACCGCCAGGTTTAACTATTGGCCAGAAATTGAAGATTTGAATTAGATATAATCAGGGATGTGATGTACCTGCTCGTTGCGCATGCTACTCTTGCAAGCTGCGACTGTTCGTTTGCGCAAGCTCGATGCCATGCACGTGCTGCCGCCGCTGCCTCCCACGCAGGCTACACCCAGGGTTGGATCTTCATCTTCATGTCCTTCCGTTCGCTTGAAGCCCGGCGACCGCCCTCCAACAAGTGCGCGAGGAAGTGCTGTGTTGGTCTGTCCAGTGGTGGCTAGGTTAGGAGCAAACCAGACTGGAGGCTGGAGCGAATGAATTGGGATTTTTCCTGCTGTCGATCGATATGGGAGGCGCTCGTTTGGGCCACGAGCCTGCTATAGGGCCTGCCTTGCACTTATGTTATTGCCCCATCCAAATTGAAACATTTTTCTTCATTTTTTACATTGCCTGCTCGTGCGTTGGGACGAACAAAACTAGCATGGACCAACCTGGACGACTCAAACTAGGTGCACACTTTCCAGCCACCTGAGGCGGCCGCCCATACCAGCCCCTATGGTGGCGTCGCCCCTTTTTGCGTGTATGATTGGATAGTGAAAAATATTCCAGTGGCGCTTTTGATTTACCCACAGAATGGTTGAATTGCTTGTTTCTATGAACTGAGTTCGCCAATAATGTGAAGGATGCCAGTCTTTTCATCCTATTGTAGATTGCTTAGATCTCGATATGCCAAAAGTAATCGCATGAAATATATACAGTAAAAGTCAGTGTGATGTGTGTGGCTACAACTAGTCTGACTACACGTCCTCATATAACATATCAAGGATGCACCATCTTACCAGATTAACCATTCGACTTACCCATGCAGTGTGGGAAGAAAGAAGTATTGGGACTGCGTATCCAAGCAATTGATGCCATGCAGTCCTTCTTACAACCTTGTAAGCGAAAAAGAAGTTGCAGTATGCCTGTACAAAGAACTAGCGTAAGTTCAGTTACCTGCTTCTCGGAATTTTAGTTAGCCACTTATTGCAAAATTGTTCAATTACGTTGCTTGGCTTAATTTAGTTTGCTACTGATTACATAATGCCACAACCTGTTAATCATATTGTAGAATGCGCCTATCTATGTGTTTGATACTTACTGTTAAGAATTACCTGTTTGCCTTAACTTAAATATCTACTTGTTTGTTTAACTGCTTTGCTGCTGCAACAACGGGTTACAATGATGTTAATAACTACTTTTCAGCATCCAATTGAAACTCTTTAATTCCTTGTTTGTTTAACTGGTTTGCTGTTATAACTCCCAATTGAGATGTTTTGCTAACTTCAACTTTTCTGAATCCAATCGAACTTTAATGGCAAAACAGGTTAGCCCAAGATCAAAGAGCGAGGTCCCCATGGACGTTGCATCATCCCACAGCAGTGGCACCGGCCCAATCGTGCATTATGAATTGCCAACTGCTGATGCTCTAGAGGCTAAACTAGTGGTAGAAAGAGATTCTGCTTCTGCACTTAGAGATGAAGTTGACATGTTGAGGAAGCAAACAGCACAATCACAAGCAGTACTCAAGACAACCATTAAATATTTGGTGGATTTCAAAACGAAGCAAGCTGAGACTGACCAGATTGTTAAGGTCCTAAAGGAAAAAAGGAAATTAAATTCCTACTTGGTAAATCATAGGTGAAATGTTCTTTCCATCGTTGAATAACCTTTGTGTTGTTTGTTCATGTAATCAATCAAACCATTTGTTTTAGAGATCATGTAATAATTGTTTTTTGTTTTGTTTTTTGGTTTGTAATTTTATTTGAGCACAAGTCTGTATTAATTGATAAGACTCGGAGACATTTCATTTGGATTGTTGTGCCAGACCTACAAATATGCCAATCGGGCTGAATGTGCATTCAGCAATAGTAGTAGTATAGATGGACCATAAGTGGCATGCATCGGAAAGGGCCAAGATGCTGGCTAAAAAAGGATGTTGTAGCCAAAAAAAGTACAACGGCCTGGCTTATGTATGTTAATTGATATTATTGATCCATATACTCTATAAGTGTTTATATGTCTGTTAGTTCCGTACATTCTTGGTTGATTGACTCAGTATTTGAATCTTGATACATCGCTTGTGTACATATCTAAATGGGAGTACACATTATGCTGGGTGTGACATTTGAGTTGGACATGAAGTGTTCCAAATATTCGAATTCACCTTAAACTGGATTCTAGCTTCTGAATTTGAGTATCGGCATTTGTAAACCGTACTCATATATGACAGTGGAATACATCTTTGTCGTCCTTTTGAAGATATATAAAAACACATAGAATGATTTATAAAGATTCATATAGGAATACAAAATGGATTCGAATTTAGTTGCCAGGGTAAACGTGGATGCTTATTGTCCCAAAATTCGAAAGAAGCGACAAAATGTCCACTCCCACGTCGGTTGCCCGAAGCCAAGTGTTTGGAGATGGAAATTACTGTCTACCCATTACATGGACAATCCATCGGCCCGATTTCAACTGCTCTAAATAAGGGCAGGTTAGTAACTTCAATTAGACGTGACACGACCGCCTCTGAGCCCATTCCGACACTGTGGGCGTCAAACATGGGCGGCAAAACACATTTGATTCAAGCTCGTCCGAAAGACCTCTGTTTCTCCCTCCATTCCCCATTCATACATGGTGGGCGACAAAACAAACTCGACTCGGTCGAAATCGATGTAGGCAAATATTTTCAATAGGGGCAGGTTTGTAACTTCACTCAGACGTGACACAACCGCCCTACCTGTCAGCCCCGTTCATACACCGTGGGCGCCAACCATGGGCGCGAACCACCCTCTCCTCGCCCGGAATCGCTCTGGGCAAATATTGGCGAGATGCGAGATTGCCGTCCTATCCCCAACCGATGAGACGTCCAAATTTTAAACGGGGGCTAAGTTTGTAACTTTCCCATATTTCAGACAGGCGCGTCCCAAACACATGGTTCCCCGTACATCTCCCTCCATTTTCCCATTCATACACCGTCCGCGCTAGAACACCCCATCCCCACACCAGCCTCCGTCCGCCACCCCATCCATCACCGCCGTCCTCCACCACATCCATCGCCATCGTCCTCCACCATGTCGGAGCGCCTACCAAGACTGTGTCGTCCACTACTAGAGATGGACGTTTCTCATCCACGGCGATGGACCAATAGCCTTGCATCGCGTCCTCTCGCTTTATCGGCGCCGTCGTCCTCTTTGCTGGGGCTGCTCACACGACCTACTCTTCCACCTCAACGGGACTTATCCCCCGATGCACCCGTCTACCATCGCAGATCTGCTTCAACGCCACCGACATCCATCGCACCCCCGATGCCTACACGGCGCCGCAAGAGAGATGGTACTTCATATCTCCTCAACTTTTTGATCTCAACCAGAAAATAGATCTTAACTTGGTTACTATACTTTCTTTTCAACTCTTAGAATTTAGTTGTTAGTTCGAAGCAAACAATGGATGCTAAATATCATTTCTCTGGTTTGCAGCTTCAAATCTGCCATGCCACAACCATAATACGGTTTAATTGATCATGCTTAGGGTTTAATTGATCATGTTGGTTCCGTGGTGGTTTCTTTAATAGAAATCGGAGGGGAAACCCTCTTTTGCTAAAACAATATGCTTAGAGTTTCCCCCTCTTATGATCACTATACGATCAGAATACGTGATTCGTGTCATAATAACACTGCTCCACCCATCAAGCTAAACAAGCTTAGTTGTTCAAATACGAATCTGATATTATTAAAATGGAGTTGTTTAATTGGTCAGCTAAATGTTCCTAAATTAGTTTCAAAATGCATGTTCACCGCTCAGGTGTGTATCTCTACAGGGTGCCCACGGTGGGCCGGCCCACCCTGGGATTTTGGGTCGTCCCAGGCCCTGATTCCCCTCTGTTCTGCTGCGCGCTTTCGATATCTACTCGCCCCCAGCCGCCTGCCTCGCCGGCGACTTGCCGTCCCCGGATGGCATGACTCTAGGAGGAGACGCCGGACTAACAGGAGGCCAGGAGCCACTCGTCCAACAGCATCACCGCTGCCCGGGCGCGCCGCCATGCCTACCTTCCCAGTCTGTTCAGGGCTCAGGCATGCAACACCCACCAAGCCAACCCGATTTATCCTGAGATACATCCTCAACACTCAGCAGCCACTCCTCATCACCCATTTTCTAATTGATTCATGACCCATTAGGCAGGACTGTCATTAGGGTTTGTTGTGTGCTCAGTGCTACCTACACTTAATGGTTCAGATGTATTTCGATAATCTTTAGTACCTCTAAAGTTCACAGGGTTTTCAAAATTCCATCCCTTGGAACAGACACTAGTCATTTTGAATTGTTGGTCATAGTGACATTGACCCAGATTACTACTGCAAGCTAGGTTTGTTGACAATTTTACTTGTCATTCTTACTCATTCGATATAATATCCAATTAGTCACGTCGATTAGTTGCAAACAATAAGTGCTAGACAAACTTCTTCATTCAGATTTTGGATGGTCTCTTACTGCAGTTACAATTCTGCATACTTGTCCTAGTAAGCTCACAAGTAAATGATTGATTCACTACATCTATGCTTGCCTTGTCATATTTGTTGTCAATATTCTTTTAGGGTGGACCACCCTGTTCCTAAATACTGGAACCGTAGACACGAGTGAATAGTATTTCTCTATGTGATCTCTTCCATCATGTGTGGGCAACAAACACTGCATTGTATAGAAAGAAAGTGTCATTTCCAGCTTTTACATAGGTTTCAATCTTTTACATGGAATACAATGTGCCTACTTGCTTTGTGTCGCACTACCAACACTCCACCCTTGAAGCTAAACATTATGCCACTCATAATTGCTTAGTTTATTTGTTCAAATACGAATTTCATATGATTCTAATGTTCCTACTTCAGTTTTGAAATGTGTGCCTGCCTGTTATAGAGAAATAAGGGGTTTGTATTTCTGTGTGTGGTCTGCAGCACGGTTGGGGAGGTGAACTTTGCATATGTAGGGGTTTATAGGGAGACACTCTCCGAGTTGAATCCGCAATGCATTCCATAGATAATCTGACTACTTTTTATGTTTTCATGAATCTCAGATTCTGAACAGCATCATAATGATTATGAGCTTGCGCGCATGAAAAGAATAAAGCAGAACAATGCCATGGCTGTCAAACTTGGCATCAAGGGACTGAAATCAAGTCTGGATGCAATGCAATGCAAACGCTCTCCACCTACAGATTCATGCTCAGAATATGATCCTAACAGTGATTCTGAGCTAGAGGGAGAACCTATGTCAATGTAGCTCCCTAATGGAGGAGTCAGAGGAAGATGCCCTATCTTATTCACCCATCAAGGTACTTGCTCTAATTTCCAAGGATACATTGCTCGCACATATGTTGGAACTGATGCTTTGCATTGCTTCTACTTTGTTGAACTGCCATTAGCTTAGTTTACACATCGTTTATGTGAATACGCCCTGCCTATCCATTTTCAGTACATATTCCATCTGTCATCATACCATATTTATCCATTCAAATGTTGTTCTTATGTATGAGACGTTCAAAAGGAAGAGGGTGATTGCTGATCATGGAGGAGCACAAGCAAAGTATTTGGAAAAGGTAGTGGCACCTGATAAATCAAATAGCCCATTAAGTGTAGTTGCAATATCACCTGACCCACAAAACACCCCAACTCTAGCAGACCCTAGCCCTACTACACTGGTCATTTTTAATGCCCCAACTCAGCAGACCCCAACTGCAGCAAACAGTATGATTATGCCAGTTGACATAGCACTAGCTGTACGGCGCAAAACCCCCATTCCAGCAAAGAGCACACAAAATCCAGTTGCCAAATCCCTTTTCGAACCAGAGAGAGCCCCAATTGCAGCAAATAGGACCCATGTTCCATTTCTTCCCAGTTTATAAGATGAAGCTTATGTTGTTGTCAGGAACTTTGTGCGCATCTTTCCTTCATGGAAAGATTATACAGCAGACACAGAACAATTTCCAATCTTCCCCCGCAACTTACGTGTAAGTAATTTACTAATGTTATTCGTGGTCATTACTGCATATGTTTCTGCTGACAGAAGAAACAAGATTTCATTCTTTTAAATAGGCGAGGAGCAAACTGGATTGTGATGACGAGCAAGGGTTGGTTACGCTTTTCAAGCACTCGTTGATGAAGTGTCGTTCCTACCTAAGGCAAGCGCACTTCAATGGCAAGCCTCTGAACGAAATTTCTGTAAAGTCTCCGGTGCTACATTTATCCGACGGTGACTGGAATAAACTTGTTACACATCAGTCTCGGCTGCAGCGTAAGGTACTGTCTATGATATCACATCACAATTTGAACTACATTTCTGCATTTGCCTTAATGTCTCACTTGTATGAAAACTGTTAGCAGAAGAACATTCATTCTCAAGGGACCACAGAACCTCGCAACTATACTGCACACTGCATTGCTATTGTGAGTACCTCTTGCCCTATATGACCATACTTACTTTCATAGATGTTTGATTATGTAGCATCACTGCACATGTTAGCCTCATAATCGTCCATTTGGTGGACATTATAAGATCCGTATGGACTCTTACATAAATTTAGAATCAACCCAATGCTTTTGAAGAGGTTTAGCTCTGCAGTCCTCTTGTAAGGACTGAACATGGTCTATCACTGTACTTACATTAACAGCTACTCCCTCTGTCCCATAATATAAGAACGTTTTGTACAGTACACCAGTGTTCAAAACACTCTTGTATTATGGGAAGAGGGATTGGTCCATTTTGTAGCATTCTACATCTTATCTCCCTCGCCCACCATTTACTAAAAAAGATCAGATCTATATTTAATCTTACCAACAAGTAGAATACACAGACAATGCCAGTGTAGAAGTGTAGCCCATTGCTCTTGTCAGTACATTTTGTCCTGTAACGCTTGTACTTCTAGGGATTGGTAGTTGATTATGTAGCATCAATCTGCATCTTATCTTCATTATCCTCTATCCCTTCCAGTATTATCATATCTATAATAACTCTCTACAAAATGTAGAGTACATGCAATCCTTATGAAGAAGATTCTGTGCTGAAATTCTTGAGTTATCCTTCCCTTGACATGGAGAAGGGCATTACAAAGCCGGTGTTAATTGTTAATGTAAGTCAGTCCTTCTAAAGCCTTTATCCTCAACTGCTGTTTAATTTTCTCATACTCCCTATCGTTTACTGCTGTTTAGTTTGTTGTTTCTACCAAAATGCATGTTCACAAGAACCGTAAGTTCTAAGTTTTACTTGTAAAACAAAATTCCTTATTCATACCATGCACATTACTTAATACTCCCTATATGTATGCTTGTTTTTGTGGATCTGTAATCCAGTGTGTGGTGAAGCAGCCCACGTTTGCACCTTGTCATCTCCTGTTTTATCTTACTGATGTGGCTGATGATATGAACAACATGCCATGCACATTATCCAAAATAGATACAATGATTTTCTTTGCCCTTCATCTATGCTTGTTATGTTGACATGGTAATCCAGTAGTGTGGTGAAGCTCCCCGCATTATGAACAATGCCAAATTATGCTATTGATATTTTGAACTTACTCTTTATTTTCTAATTTGAAATTAGATAGACTTGACAGCACAGTTATCATCTTTGTTTATACACGTGAAAAACCTATCATCTCTCTGCTTTGTTTCAGGGTGATATGCCTGATGGCATGCACAAGTTTGCTGAAGGCTGTGATACAAACCCAACATATATTGCAGCAAAGAAGGCAAAACATCTTGAAGATAGCGAGACAACGCCAAAGTTTTGTCTTGATGCAGTGTTCAAGTTACTTGAGACTAACAGTCAGACAAGCTCATAGAATTCGTTGTCTGAATCAGTTCGACTTCTTCAGTCTCAAATTCTAGCAGAAAGGCATTCTGCAACTCAACTTCGACTTGAAGTCCTATCTCTAAGAAAGATTGCGGAGAACACCAATGAGAACCTCATCGCTAAACAGCTACACCTGGAAGCTATGACCGACATGCTAGGCCGGTCTCATAGCCTTGCTCAGCAGCTTGCGCAGCAGTTCCCCCGCAAGGCTAACCTTTCTTAAACTATCTTGGAAGTGGTCTCGGTTCAGTATTATTTTGTTACGCTGCAATGGTGCCCAGTTTTCGTAATCTGCTTCTTTGTTGCGGTTTATGATCACTGGTGGCGAACTTCGATGCCTAGTGGATGTAATATACCTTAAATCCTTTATTGTATAGTGTAGGTTTATTCTTAGTTACTATACCGTAATTTCTTTATTGTATAGAGTAGGTTTGTTCTTAATTCCTACTAGTTCTGGAAAAAATCAGATGTAGTCGACCGGGCCGAAACATTCGACTCTAATGGGCCATGTTTTTAGAGGGCCACAATTGGGCCGGCCTGCGTCTTTCTTGAGCCCGAATGGTTGGGGCCTTCACACATTGCGCCAGGCCCAAACTTTCACCACCTATATTTTAGTTGGGCCTTTTGTCGACCCAGCGCTTAGTTTGGCCTAGGTAGCGTTGGGCCATTAATAGGCTGAATATTGTACTGGCCTGTTACGGCCGAGATGAAACCACGGGCCTTTAGCAGGCCAAAATGCATGTTGGGCCTCAATTTTCACTAGTCGTCGACGGGCCTTCATCAGGCCGAAATGTAATCCGAGCCTTTTTGGGCCCAGTTAGCTAATGGGCCGTTACCAGGCCGAAACATATCTCGGGCCTTAGTTGGCCCACTGATATCATGGGCCTTTAAGAGGCCAAAAGCTTAGTACACGCATCAACGGGCCGAATTACGCGACAGGCCTTTAATAGGCCCAAAGTCATGTTGGGCTTAACTGTTGCCACCTTTAGCACGGGCCATTAGTGGGCCCGATGTCCCGTCAGACCATATATGGCCCATGGGCAGCACGGGCCATTCCCAGGCTGAAAGTCACACCGGGCTGAAATGGGCCCATGTCTACATTAGGCCTCTAACAGGCCGAAAGTCACTGGGCTGTAGTTGGGCCCAAATATTCGACGATCAATTAATGGGCCAGATCTGGCTTCGGGCCGCAAATGGGCCCAAATATTGGGAGAATAATTAACGGGCCAGATATGGCTTCGGGCCGTAAATGGGCCCAAATATTGGGCGAAAAATTAACAGGCCAGATCTGGCTTCGGGCCGTAAACGGGCCTCTATTAAGCAGGTTGTTATTGGGCTGGCCCACTAGTACCTGATTAAGTACTACGGGCCTTTGACTGGGACGGCCTTTTTAACCTATATAGGCCTATGTTGGGCCCAGTCACGTGTCGACGTATCATAGGCATGTCCCCTCCAGTGGACGGGCGACATCTGGCCCACTAACGAGCTGACATGTGTTCCGTTCGGCCAATCAGAATTTTACACATGGAAATTTCCCATTGGTCAGGGCTGTTAACGGGTTATCGAATCCAAAATCCGACCCGATAGCTTAACGACATTCCGTTACGGTGGATGCCACGTGTCGGCCACCCTTGATGAAAGCACTTCTATGACGTGCGATTTATCGTCATGGAAGTGGACACTTCCGTGATGATAATTTTGGTAATGTCATGGAACACTTCTATGACAACACAGGTATGACTATCTTGATTCTGTCGTAAAATCGTCATGGATGTACATGCATGACAGAAAACACGACCTACTGTGACAAACACGTATCATCACGGAAGTGTATTTTTTTGTAGTGTCGGCTGTGACTCATTGCATGATGCTCCACGTACTGGCTGCGAGCGATTTTGAGTGCCTACATGCAGCCGGCCGTAATTAAGGCAGCTAACTGATGCGAAAAAGATGCGCTTTAATTGTTGCGGGCTTTTTAAATCCGTGGAATCATTATTGACAAGGAGGGAGATGATTCAAGTGCACTCGTTTGACCGCCATGCCGGTGCGCGACCCAGACGGGACGGGACAACACAGTCATAATTTCAGTTTCTCTAGTTTTCCATGGCAAGCTAGCACGCTAAGCCATGCCTGCTTATGCATTGAATTCCGATGACCGTCACGCTACCTTCCGCCTATAAAACTGTTTCCCGACCTTCTCCAGTGGCACCGTGACCCAACTCGCCATATCCTCATAAGCCCCCACCGGCCCGACGTCGCTCGCCACGTCCTCCATGCCCCCGCCCGTCCGTGGTAGGCGACGCTGGAGGCGGTCACCGCCGGAAGTAGTGTTCAGTTTTTCACCGGAAGGCAGACGGAGGGAGGAGGCATTCTATCTGTCTTTAGATGGCAATGCGCAGATCGAGGACTTGTTGGAGCGCGACCGCCTGGTGGAGGAGTAGGAGTTGTTGGAGCGCGACCGCCTGGTGGAGGAGCAGCGTATTGCCGATTTGCACCGCTAGTGGGACATGGAGCAGCAGCGCACCGACGCTCTGAGTCGCGAGCAGAGCGCCCGCAACTAGGCCGACTACGTGGAGGCAGGCGCCCGGCAAATAGCCCTGGAGGCTGTCGGGCACGCACGCGTTCGCGACGCCGATTTTTACTACCAGCTCGTCAAGTGGGTTTCCCGCTTGGAAGTTGAAGCTTCGGTGGACCATGCCGGCATGGAAAGGGCCAACGCGCATGAGCAACGCGCCCTATCGCACCTTTGGCAAGTCCGAGGCAAGGCGCGGGACGCCGGTGCCGGCGTTTAGCGTGTACCGCAGATGGCGGCCGGCATCGTCTAGTTAGCTAAGAGTAAGTTAGTACTTGTACGCTACTAGAGTATTAGTGGGAGTAGATAGTTAACTTGGCTCTGATGGTTATCAACGTGGAAGTTCAGTACTCTATGTGTGGATCAGACCTGTTGCTTTGCTCTGAATGTTGAAATTTCCGTTTGAACGTATGGAATGGGCTGTTATTTTTTTAAATGGGTTTTATTTGTCCTCCACGGGTTTAGAGGCTGACTTATGGGCCTACCAAGTTGACGCGTACACAATCAGGAGATGATTGTATGTGGAGAGGATGACAACAAGGACCCGCCAAGGTCATGGCAGTACGCAAGCAAGTGCCTCCTTATTTCAAGCCAATAAAAAATGGCTCCTCCTAGTGGATTTCTGACATCTGGGTCCCATGCCATTGTCAACGTAGTCAATAAATGAGAGAATTGCACAACGAGCGGCTGACACCAGGGACCCAGCAGCTCACCCAGTTATTTTTGTTTTGGGTTAATTTGATAAATGCCACTCCAAATCTGGTGTTTCCTACAAATGCCACTGCAATTTCCAAATTTTGAAAAATGCCATTTCATGCCATTTCTAGTGGTCTTTTTCAAAGTTTGCAAACTACAGTGGTGTTTTTCAAAGTTTACAAAAATTGCAGTGGCATTTTTCAAAGTTTGGAAATTGCAGTGGCATTTTTATGAATCACCATAATTGCAGTGGCATTTATCTAATTTGTTTTTGAGACGGTAGCAGGGTGTCAACTGGGTTGTGCGGGACACTCTGGTCTGTCTAGACAGCCTTTTCTTTTATGTTTACCACAGACCAGCCCAGTAGTTTTTTTTTTCTGAAAATGGCTAGCCCAGTTTTTTTGTGATTTGTCAAGTAAGTCGCTTTATCAGGCCTGTTCGGCTGCAAATCTTTCAAGACGAGGAGAGCTTCATTCGGCTGCCCGAGAAAATGGCCTATCAGTAATGAGAAATGGGTTGTACATTTTTAAAACACATCAAACCAACAATTAGTTTCAAATATCTTTTTTTCATTTTGAGATTTTAAATTGCATTGATTTTTATGCATGGATAATTTAGTGGATTTTATATTGATATACATTTATTTTTAAAATCAGTCTAAATGTGACTCGAAATTTCGGGATTAAAAATAGTTCAGACCGCATCGACATATGCAAAATTTCGTATAATTTTTTAACTGTGGCCATAGTATGGGTTGTAATGCTAACAAAAAGAATATGGGCTCCAAAAAAACCATAAGAATTAGCAAATGGGTTGTAAATTATTAGAAATAATGGCAGATGGCCTGTATGCTATTTTCCACATATTTGAGGCTTTCCTAAAAAAGGTTGACGCACAAGTAGTGACTGTTGGATGTCCATCCAACGGCCGTCGTGCTTCTTCAATCTCTCCTCTTCCTGCTCCAGCCACTCAAACAAGCGCCGGCGGGACTGCCTGCTTCCTCCACCCCGCGGCCGGCTGTGCTGCCGTACAGGCCTCACCGCCCCACCGTACTCCCATCGCTGGCCTAGCCATCCCTCTACTCACCCACACCTGCTGTTATTCTCCGGCGACGGCAGATGAACCAATAAACCCTCATACATTCGTACTCCCCTCCGCGTGGGAAACAATTGTCGAGTCTTCCCTGGCTCCGTGTCGTTCCCTTCCTAGGCCTCGCCGTCGTCCACCGCCCTAGTGCTCTCGGCGTGGCGTGGTCAACGTGGTCAACGATCGACATGCATCTGAAGTGGACTGTACATGGCGAGGCTGACAGCTGGGTCCATGGCCGCACGCAAGGAAATGCCTCCTAATTACGCGCAAAATAATGATTCCTCCACCCGACATCTGGGACCCACCGAAAGGGCCTCTGTATTTCACAAAAAAATGTTACCGCCGCTGACAGCTCGAACCCACCAGCTATATATTCACACGCAAGGAAGTGCCCCCTTATTACGCACAAAAAATGAATACTCCCCCTGCTATTTGGGACCCAGTATAGTGGGCCTACTAAGTTGACGGGGACGGAGGGCTTTGTCAACTTAGTCAATATGCACGATTCTAGCTCGAGTGACCGTACGATGTCCATCCAACGGCCATAGTGCTTCTTCAACCTCTGGTCTTCTAGCTCCAGCCACCCAAAGCAGCGCCAGTCGTGCCGCCTGCTCCTGCCTCCCGTGGCTAGGTGTGCTACCGCGGAGGCCTTACCGCCCCCATACTACTCCCACCGCTGGCCAGGACATCCCTCCACTCCACTCACCCACACCCCCTATTATTCTGCGACGACGGCAGCGCAGTCGAACCAGTGAACCCTCGTACTCCTCTCCGCGTGGGCATCCACTGCCCCGTCTTCCCTGGCTCCGTGTCGTCCCCTTCCTAGGCCTCGTCATCGTCCATCACCGTGGTGCTCTTGGCGCGGCGTGGTCAATGTGGTCAACGACCGAATTCCATCAGAAGAGTACTGTACGTGGAGAGGCTGACAGCCGGGTCCACGGCAGCCGCAAGGAAGTGCCTCCTTATTACGTGAAAAATAATTATTCCTCCACCTGACAGCAGGGACCCACTGGACGGGCCACCAGTTTTTCACAAAAAAAAAGTTTCCCCCCTGAGTGCTGGGACCCACCGAACGGGCCACCGTATTTCGCGAAAAAAACGTTTCCTCCTTACTGCTGGGACCCACTGGACGGGCCACTGTATTTCGTGAAAAAACATTCCCCCCACTGTCAGCTCGGACCCACCGGAAGTGCCTCTTTATTATGCACAAAAAAATGAATACTCCCCCTGCTAGCTGGGACCCACCATGGTGGGAGGCTGACTTGTGGGCTACTAAGTTGACTGGGACGGAGGTCTTTGTCAACTTTAGTCAATATGAACGATTCTAGCTCCAGTGATCGTATGATGTCCATCCAACAGCCGTAGTGCTTCTTCAACCTCTGGTCTTCTTGCTCCAGCCACCCAAAGCAGCGCCGGTCGTGCCGCATGCTCCTACCTCCCGTGGCCGGCTGTGATGCCGCGGAGGCCTCACCACCTCCTACTACTCCCACCGTTGGCCAGGCCATCCCTCTACTCACCCACACCCCCTGTTATTATGCGGCGATGGCAGCCTCACACCGCAGCCGAACTAGTGGACCCTCATACTCCTATCCGCGTGGGCATCCACTATCGCGCCTTCCCCGGCTCCGCATCGTCCCCTTCCTAGGCCTCGCCGTCGTCCACCACCGTGGTGCTCTCAGCGCAGCATGGTCAACGTGGTCAACGACCGACTTCCATCAGAAGAGTACTGTACGTGGAGAGGCTGACATCTGGGTCCATGGCAGCCGCAAGGAAGTGCCTCCTTATTATGCGCAAAATAATTATTCCTCCACCTGAGCGGGGACCCACCGGACGGGCCACCATATTTTGTGAAAAAAAACGTTTCCCTCCTGACTGCTGGGACCTACCAGCTACATCTTCGCATGCAAGGAAGTGCGTCCATATTACAGGCAAAAAAAATGATAAGCCCCCTGACTGCTGGGACCCACCAGCTATATTTTTGCACGCAAGGAAGTGCGTCCGAGAAAAAAAATGATTCGCCCCCCTGACTGCTGGGACCCACCAGCTACATCTTCGCACGCAAGGAATTGCCTGACAGTCGGAACCAACCTGGTCGAAGCGTATGTAGCATTGTCATTCTGGTCGCGAACGTGTACGTACATACTGGTCGATGTAGAGGCGTGCACGTGTCGTAGTAGAGGCGCGCATGTACCACGTACACGTACGTACAACGGCCAGGGTGCAAGAAAGTAAATACATCCATGTACGTACATATGGGCGGGGTCTCGAATGCCTACTTGCGCATGCGTACGACCAGGGCTCGTGTACATGGCTGGGTCGGAACGGAGAAACTGCGTCGTCATCATGTTCATTGGGAGGCAACGGAATGCGTCGTGTTCATGGGGAAGCAACGGAATGCGTCGTGTTCATCGGGAGGCAACGGAATGCATGGGAGCCAACCGGCTTGGACGGAATAGGCGATGGAAACGAGGCCTGGCGTAC
Organism: Triticum aestivum; assembly: GCF_018294505.1. Taxonomy (NCBI): domain Eukaryota; kingdom Viridiplantae; phylum Streptophyta; class Magnoliopsida; order Poales; family Poaceae; genus Triticum; species Triticum aestivum. The sequence continues at coordinate 540,146,736 of NC_057801.1, forward strand.
CGAAGAACGGAGGAAACGGCCTTGTGTTCGACCGACCACGTTCGAAACGGGATCCTGTTCATTGGGAGGGGTCTGGCGTACCGCAAAATGGAGGAAACGGACTTGTGTTGGACCTCCTACGGTCGAAATGGGGTCCTGTTGATCGGGAGGGGTGTGGCATATCGCAAAACGGACAAAACGGACTTGTGTTGGAGCACTGCGGTCGAAACGGGGGTCCTGTTCATCGGGAGGGGTGTGGCGTACCATAAAACGGGACTCCACGGGATACTGTTCATCTCCACCATCGACCTCCTCCAACCTTCACGGGCTACTGTTTATCCACCGTCGACCTCCTGCAGCCTCCACCTGCAAATGTTCATCCACGGGCTCCTGTTCATCCAGCCTCCACCGCGCGCTACTCCACCGACTCCTGTTCAACCACCCCTCTCCACGGGCTCCTGTTCAACCACCCCTCCACGGGCTACTGCTCATCCACCCCTCCACCGTCTACTATTCATCCAGCCCTCCACGGGGCCGTCCTATTCATCCAACCCTTCACGGGGTCCTGTTCATCCAGCCCCAACCGTCTCGATCGACCGGGGTCCTGTTCATCCAAAGGTAACGCCACGGGGTCCTGTTCATCCACCCCCACCGCTCACTGTTCATACAACCCCCCCCCCAAACACTCACTGTTCATCCAGAGGCAGCGGTAGCAAAGTAATCGCTCGATCGGGTTCAGTTAACAACATCAATCGATCGCTCGGGTTCAGTAACACGTAGCCTGCAGTTCAATCGCTCGGGTTCAGTTAGAGTCCAACGCCTCGCTCGGGTTCAGTTAGAGCCAACACCTGCACACACGTGTGTACGTGTATGAGAGAAACGCGCATCGCTTGGCCCCTGACCTCCCACCGTAACCGGGAACTCGCTGAAATTTTCCTCGCCCTCGCTTCTACCATAGTTTTTTCCGTCATGGACATCCCGAAGAATATCATGCAGCTGCATCTCCGGCCCGCCCAGGACGAAAAACCCATTTTCTGTCATGATTTTTTGTCATAGAAGTAGGAGCCCACAACGTCTATGATGATACCGGATTTTGTCACAATTATCGTCATAGAAGTGTCATAAGTATAACAGAAAAAAATCGTTTGGCCCAAAATGTCGCGGATGTGTCTTTTTTTGTAGTGTACCGAACGTAGTTCAGAGTCCCGGATGAGATCGGGCACATGACGAGGAGTCTCGAAATGGTCGAGCCGTAAAGATCGATATATTGGAAGGCTATATTCGAACATCGGAAAGGTTCCGAGTGATTCGGGTATTTTTCGGGGTACCGGAGAGTTACGGGAATTCGCCGGGAGAAGTATTGGGCCTTATTGGACCATGCGGAAATAGAGGAGGCAGGCCAAAGGGAAGGAGGTGCGCAGCCCCCCATGGGTCTGAATTGGACTAGGGGAAAGGGGGGGGGGGGCCTTGCCCTTTCCTACTCCATCTCTCTTTCCCTCTTTCTTCTCTCCTACTTCGGAAAGGAAAAGGGGAATCCTACTAGGACTTGGGAGTCCTTGTAGGACTCCCCACACTTGGCGCGCCCCCTCTAGGGCCGGCCTCCTCCTCCTCCCTCCTTTATATACGTGGGCAGGGGACACCCCAAAGGACAACAGTCACACAAGTTGATCATTGATCTTTTAGCCGTGTGCGGTGCCCCCTCCACCATAATCCACCTCGATCATATCGTAGCGGTGCTTAGGCAAAGCCCTGCGTCGGTAGCTTCATCAACACCGTCATCACTCCGTCGTGCTGACGGAACTCTCCCTCGAAGCTCTACTGGATCGTGAGTTCATGGGACGTCACCGAGCTGAACGTGTGAAAATCACGGAGGTGTCGTACGTTCGGTACTAGGATCGGTCGATCGTGAAGATGTACGACTACATCAACCGCATTGTCATAACGCTTCCGCTTACGGTCTACAAGGGTACATGGACGACACTCTCCCCTCTCATTGCTATGCATCATCATGATCTTGCGTGTGCAAAGGAAATTTTTTAAATTACCGCGTTCCCCAACGGTGGCATCCGAGCCAAGTTTATGCATAGATGTTATATGTACGAGTAGAACACAAGTGAGTTGTGGCCGATACTAGTCATACTGCTTACCAGCATGTCATACTTTGATTCGGCGGTATTGTTGGATGAAGCGGCCCGGACCGACATTACGCGTACGCTTATGCGAGACTGGTTCTACCGACGTGCTTCACACACAGGTGGTTGGCGGGTGTCAATTTCTCCAATTTTAGTTGAACCAAGTGTGGCTACGCCCGGTCTTTGTGAAGGTTAAAACAACACATACTTGACGAAATATCGTTGTGGTTTTGATGCGTAGGTAAGAACGGTTCTTGCTTATCCCATAGCAGCCACGTAAAACTTGCAACAACAAACTAGAGGACGTCTAACTTGTTTTTGTAGGGCATGTTGTGATGTGATGTGGTCAAGACATGATGCTATGTTTTATTTTATGAGATGATCACATTTTGTATCGGAGTTATCGACAATTGACAGGAGCCATATGGTTGTCGCTTTATTGTATGAAATGCAATCGCCATGTAATTGCTTTACTTTATCACTAAGCGGTAGCAATAGTCGTAGAAGCAATAGTTGGAGAGACGACAATGATGCTACGATGGAGATCAAGGTGTCGCACCGGTGACGATGGTGATCATGACAGTGCTTTGGAGATGGAGATCAAAGGCACAAGATGATGATGGCCATATCATATCACTTATAATGATTGCATGTGATGTTTATCTTTTATGCATCTTATTTTGCTTAGATCGGCGGTAGCATTATAAGATGATCTCTCACTAAATTCCAAGGTAAAAGTGTTCTCCCTGAGTATGCACCATTGCGAAAGTTCGTCGTGCCGAGTCACCACATGATGATCGGGCGTGATAAGCTCTACGTTCACGTACAACGGGTGCAAGCCAGTTTTGCACACACAGAATACTCGGGTTAAACTTGACGAGCCTAGCATATGCAGATAGGGCCTCGGAACATTGAGACCGAAAGGTCGAGCATGAATCATATAGTAGATATGATCAACATAGTGATGTTCACCATTGAAAACTACTCCATCTCACGTGATGATCGAACATGGTTCAGTTGATATGGATCACGTGATCACTTAGATGATTAGAGAGATGTTTATCTAAGTGGGAGTTATTAATTAATATGATTAATTGAACTTTAATTTATCATGAACTTAGTCCTGATAGTATTTTGCAAATAATGGTGTAGATCAATAGCTCGCGTTGTCGCTTCCCTATGTTTTATATGTGTTCCTAGAGTAAACTAAGTTGAAAGATGTTAGTAGCAATGATGCGGACTGGGTCCGTGATCTGAGGTTTATCCTCATTGCTGCACAGAAGAGTTATGTCCTTGATGCACCGCTAGGTGACATACCTATTGCAGGAGCAGATGCAGACGTTATGAATGTTTGGCTAGCTCAATATGATGACTACTTGATAGTTTAGTCCACCATGCTTAACGGCTTAGAATTGGGACTTCAAAGACGTTTTGAACGTCATGGACCATATGAGATGTTCCAGGAGTTGAAGTTAATATTTCAAGCAAATACCCGAGTTGAGAGATATGAAGTCTCCAACAAGTTCTATATCTAAAAGATGGAGGAGAATAGCTCAAGCAGTGAGCATGTGCTCAGATTGTCTGGGTACTACAATCGCTTGAATGAAGTGGGAGTTAATCCTCCAGATAAGATAGTGATTGACAAAGTTCTCTAGTCACCATCACCAAGTTACTGGAACTTCGTGATGAACTATAGTATGCTAGGGATGACGAAAACGAATCTCGAGCTCTTCGTGATGCTGAAATCGATGAAGGTAGAAATCAAGAAAGAACATCAAAGTGTTGATGATTGAAAATACCACTAGTTTCAAGAAAAGGGCAAAGGGAAAGAAAGGTAACTTCAAGTAGAATGGCAAGCAAGTTGTCACTCCCGTGAAGAAGCCCAAAGCTGGACCAAAGCTTGAAACTGAGTGCTTCTACTGCAAAGGAAATGGTCACTGGAAGCGGAAATGCCCTAAATAATTAGTGGATAAGAAGGATGGCAAAGTGAACAAGGGTATATTTGATATATAGGTTATTGATGTGTACCTTACTAGTGTTTATAGTAGCCCCTGGGTATTTGATACTTGTAAGTTTGCTAAGATTAGTAATTCAAAACAGGAGTTACAGAATAAATAGAGAGTAGTTGAGGGTGAAGTGAAGATGTATGTTGGAAGTGGTTCCAAGATTGATATGATCATCATCGCACTCTCCCTATACTTTCGAGATTAGTGTTGAGCCTAAATAAATGTTATTTGGTGTTTGCGTTGAGGATAAAATATGATTAGATCATGTTTATTGCGATACAATTATTCATCAAAGACAGAGAATAAATTGTTATTCTGTTTACATGAATAAAACCTTCTATGGTCATACACCCAATGTTGATGGTTTATTGAATCTTGATCGTAGTGATACATATATTCATAATATTGATGCCAAAAGATGCAAAGTTAATAATGATAGTGCAACATATTTGTGGCACTATTCTTTGGGTCATATCAGTGTAAAGCGCATGAAGAAACTCCATAAAGATGGAGTTTTGGGATCACTTGATTATGAATCATTTGATGCTTGCGAACCGTGCCTTATGGGCAAGATGACTAAAACACAGTTCTCTGGAACAATGGAACGAGCTACTGACTTATTGGAAATAATACATACCGATGTATGTGGTCCAATGAGTGTTGATGCTCGTGGCGGGTATCATTATTTTCTGACCTTCACAGATGATTTGAGCAGATATGAGTATATCAACTTAATGAAGCACAAGTCTGAAACATTTGAAAAGTTTAAAGAATTTCAGAGTGAAGTGGAGAATCATCGTAACAAGAAAATAAAGTTTCTACAATCTGATCGTAGAGGAGAATATTTGAGTTACGAGTTTGGCCTTCATTTAAAACAATGTGGAATAGTTTCACAGCTCATGCCACATGGAACACCACAACATAATGGTGTGTCTGAATGTCGTAACCGCACTTTATTGGATGTGGTGCGACCTATGATGTATCTTATCGATTTACCACTATCGTTTTGGGGTTATGCATTAGAGACAGCTGCATTCACTTTAAATAGGGCACCATCAAAGTCCATTGAGATGACGCCTTAGGAACTGTGGTTTGGCAAGAAACTAAAGTTGTCGTTTCTTAAAGTTTGGGGTTGTGATGCTTATGTAAAAAAGTTTCAACCTGATAATCTCGAACCCAAATCGAAGAAGTGTGTCTTTATAGAATACCCAAAGGAAACTGTTGGGTACACCTTCTATCACAGATCCGAAGGCAAGATATTCGTTGCTAAGATGGATCCTTTCTAGAGAAGGTGTTTCTCTCGACAGAAGTGAGTGGGAGGAAAGTAGAGCTTGATAAGGTAATTGTACCTTCTCCTGAACTTGAAAGTAGTTCATCAGATAAATCAGTTCTAGTGATTCCTACACCAATTAGTGAGGAAGCTAATGATGATGATCATGAGACTTCAGATTAAGTTACTACAGAACCTCGTAGGTCTTCCAAAGTACAGTCCGCACCAAAATGGTACGGTAATCCTGTTCTGGAAATCATGTTACTAGACCATGATGAACCTACAAACTATGAGGAAGCGATGATGAGCCAAGATTACGCGAAATGGCTTGAAGGCCAGGAAATCTGAGATGGGATCCATGTATGAGAACCAAGTGTGGATTTTGGTGGACTTGCCCGATGATCGGCAAGCCATAGAAAATAAAAGGATCTTCAAGAGGAAGACAGACGCTGATAGTAGTGTTACTATCTACAAAGCTCGACTTGTCGCAAAAGGTTTTTCGACAAGTTCAAGGTGTTGAATATGATGAGATTTTCTAACTCGTATCAATGCTTAAGTCTATCTTGAATCATGTTAGCAATTGCCACATTTTATGAAATCTGTCAAATGGATGTCAAAAACTGCATTCCTTAATGGATTTATTAAAGAAGAGTTGTATATGATGCAACCAGAAGGTTTTGTCAATCCTAAAAGTGCTAACAAAGTGTGCAAGCTCCAGTGATCCATCTATGGACTGGTGCAAGCATCTCGGAGTTGGAACATTCAATTTGATGAGTTGATCAAAGCATATAGTTTTATACAGACTTGCGGTGAAGCCTGTATTTACAGGAAAGTGAGTGGTAGCACTACAGCCTTTCTGGTAAGTATATGTGAATGACATATTGTTGATCAGAAATAATGTAGAATTTTCTGGAAAGCACAAATGAGTGTTTGAAAGGAGTTTTTCAAAGAAAGACCTCGGTGAAGCTGCTTACACATTGAGCATCAATATCTATAGAGATAGATCAAGACGCTTGATAAGATTTTTTTCAATGAGTACATACCTTGATAAGATTTTGAAGTAGTTCAAAATGGAACACTCAAAGAAGGAGTTCTTGCCTATGTTGCAAGGTGTGAAGTTGAGTAAGACTCAAAACCCGACCATGGCAGAAAATAGAAAGAGAATGAAAAGTCATTCCCTATGCCTCAGTCATAGGTTCTATAAAGTATGCTATGCTGTGTACCAGACCTATTGTATACCTTGCTCTGAGTTTGGCAAGGGATTACAATTTTGATCTAGGAGTAGATCACTGGACAACGGTCAAGAATATCCTTAGTGAGGACTGAGGAAATGTTTCTCGATTATGGAGGTGATAAAAGAGTTTGTTGTAAAGAGTTACATGGGTGCAAACTTTTACATAGATCCAGATGACTCTAAGTCTCAATCTGGGTACATATTGAAAGTGGGAGCAATTAGCTAGAGTAGCTCCGTGCAAAGCATTGTAGACATAGAATATTTGCAAAATACATACGGCTTTGAATGTGACAGACCCGCTGACTAAACTTCTCTCACGAGCAAAACATGATCATACCTTAGTACTCTTTAGGTGTTAATCACATAGCAATGTGAACTAGATTATTGACTCTAGTAAACCCTTTGGGTGTTGGTCACATGATGATGTGAACTATGGGTGTTAATCACATACAGATGTGAATATTGGTGTTAAATCACATGGTGATGTGAACTAGATAATTGACTCTAGTGCAAGTGGGAGACTGAAGGAAATATGCCCTAGAGGCAATAATAGAGTTGTTATTTATATTTCCTTATATCATGATAAATGTTTATTATTCATGCTAGAATTGTATTAACCAGAAATTTAGTACATGTGTGAATACATAGACAAACATAATTTCACTAGTATGCCTCTACTTGACTAGCTCGTTGAAACAAAGATGGTTAAGTTTCCTAGCCATAGACATGAGTTGTCATTTGATTAATGGGATCACATCATTAGAGAATGATATGATTGACTTGACCCATTCCGTTAGCTTAGCACTTGATCGTTTAGTTTGTTGCTATTGCTTTCTTCATGACTTATACATGTTCCTATGGCTGTGAGATTATGCAACTCCCGAATACCGGAGGAACAAGTTGTGTGCTACCAAACATCACAGCATAACTCGGTGATTATAAAGGTGCTACAGGTGTCTCCGGTGGTACTTGTTGAGTTGGCATAGATCGAGATTAGGATTTGTCACTCCGATTGTCGGGGAGGTATCTCTGGGCCCTCTCGGTAATGCACATCACTATAAGCCTTGCAAGCAATGTGACTAATGAGTTAGTTGCGGGATGATGCATTATGGAACGAGTAAAGAGACTTGCCGATAACGAGATTGAACTAGGTATTGAGATACCGACGATTGAATCTCGGGCAAGTAACATACCAATGATAAAGGGAACAACGTATGTTGTTATGCGGTTTGACTGATAAAGATCTTCGTAGAATATGTAGGAGCCAATATGAGCATCCAGGTTCCGCTATTGGTTATTGGCCGGAGACGTGTCTCGGTCATGTCTACATAGTTCTCGAACCCGTAGGGTCTGCACGCTTAATGTTCGGTGATGATCGGTATTATAAGTTTATGTGTTTTGATGTACCTAAGGTAGTTCAGAGTCCCGGATGAGATCTGGGACATGACGAGGAGTCTCAAAATGGTCGAGCCGTAAAGACGATAATTGGAAGGCTATATTCGGACATCGGAAAGGCTCCGAGTGATTCGGGTATTTTTCGGGGTATCGGAGAGTTACGGGAATTCGCAGGGAGAAGTATTAGGCCTTATTGGACCATACGGGAATAGAGGAGGCAAGCCAAAGGGAAGGAGGTGCTCGCCCCCCCAAGGGTCCGAATTGGACTAGGAGAAAGGGGGCAGCACCTTCTGTCGGTGTCAATACCGGTGGATCTCAGGTAGGGGGTCCCGAACTGTGCGTCTAAGGCTAATGGTAAATGGAGGCGGGGGACACGATGTTTACCTAGGTTCGGGCCCTCTCGATGGAGGTACTACCCTACTTCCTGCTTGATTTATCTTGATGATATGAGTATTACAAGAGTTGATCTACCACGAGATCGTAGAGGCTAAACCCTAGAAGCTAGCCTATGATTATGAGTGTTGTTATCCTATGGACTAAACCCTCCGGTTTATATAGACACTGGAGGGGGCTAGGGTTACACAGAGTCGGTTACAAAGAAGGAAATCTACATATCCGAATTGCGAAGATTTCCTTCCATGCAAAGGAGAGTCCCACTCGGACACGGGACGAAGTCTTCAATCTTGTATCTTCATAGTCCAACAGTCCGGCCAAAGTATATAGTCCGGCTGTTTGAGGACCCCCTAATCCAGGACTCCCTCGATAGCCCCTGAACCAGGCTTCAATGATGATGAGTCTGGCGTGCAGATTGTCTTCGACATTGCAAGGCGGGTTCCTTCTCTGAATACTCCATAGAAGATCTTGAATATGAGGATCGTGTCTGACTCTGCAAAATAATTTCCACAACCACCGTAGAGAGCACAATAAATCCACAAATCTAATCTGCTGACAACTTTTCATTGGCACATCTTGTCGAAGCAGAGATCATGTTCCCCTTATCACGGGATTCTCTTTAATACGGGTGTGGGTAACCTAACTGTGCTTGTTAGTATGACTCCTCGATTTTAGGCAAGTTCCAAACGGTCACGCACAGGACGCTTGATATTCACCCTCTTTATAAAGGGGCCAAGGCTTATCTTTTTCTCCCCACGCTCGATCCTTCCCTTCCCCCACCTCGAGTTCCAACACCCAAGGCTCAGGCTAAGTGCTTCAGACCTTCAATCATGTCCAGATCAAACCTTCAAGGCCGGTGGATGGCCTCCTCTGTCACAGAGGAGGACATTAAGAAGCTTAGGGAGGCCAGGTATCTGACCGCCGAAATCCCGCACAGGTTGCCTGCTCAAGGGCAGGTCATCCCTACTCCCGAACCCAACGAGAGCTTCGTATTTGTTTCCCACTTCCTCTGAGGGCTAGGCTTTAGTCTTGATCCCTTTGTTAGAGGGCTCATGTTCTATTATGGACTAGATTTCCATGATCTAGCTCCGGATTCCATCCTTCACATCTCGTCGTTTATCGTCATGTGTGAAGCCTTCCTCCGCGTCACCCCACACTTCGGCCTGTGGCTCAAGACCTTCAATTTTAAGCCAAAGATGATTGATGGGCGACACGTGGAGTGCGGAGGCGCTATAATAAGCAAAGGCGTCGATGCCCTATGGCCAAAGGGTTCCTTCCCGGAGGTGTCCGACTTATGGCAGCGGGAGTGGTTCTACATCATAGCTCCTCGAGGCACAAAGCGGGCCGCCGCCCCTGCCTTCCTCTCGGGCCCTCCGCCTCAACTGGCGTCATGGGTCAACAAGGGACTAGACTGGAGGCCAGCTAATGATGTACCGACATTGCAAAGCCACATTCAAGATCTCCTCAAGAGGGATGTCAGTCTTGTCAAGGTAATGCAAGTAATGCTAGTTCGTCGGGTCCTGTCGTGCCAACGTCGATCTCTCCGTATGTGGGAGTTCAACCCGGAAGGACCGCGAACTATTCAACAATTCTTTGGCATGACGCTCGAAGGAATGTACGGATTGTTCTTCGGATCACGAATAAAGTGTCCGGACACCACCGAGGATGCGGGCCTGAACTGTAATTGTCCGGATACCCAAGTAAGTAATTCCGTGACCGATCATGTTGTCTTTTATATTTGTCATAACATTAAAAAATTGCCCTCGGCCAGGACTGGATAAAAAGGCGGAGAGGATCAGGTGTTCGGCCCCCCTTCCCGAAGGCTCGCCGGATCCTATGCTAACCAAGATGCTTGAGCGCGCACCCTATCAAGTGCCATCAGGAGAAGATGAAGGGAGGAATAGAGAAGCCGAAAGAGGGCTTCATACATTACACATCCAAACCGGGGGAGTTAATGTCTCTACGAAGGAGAATAGTTGGGGAGGTGAATCTAGAATCCCCTCCCCCCACGGGAAGAAAAGGGCCGCTTCCGAAGACTTGGAAGCGGAGGTTTCCAAACGAGGGAAGAAACCTTCGCCGGGGGCTCTACCCCAGAGGGCGTCCTCACCGTACAGCACCCGCAAGAGGGCCAGCCCTCCACCGAGCTGTGAGTGAATCTAAAGTACTTTGGTAAATATATCCTGCTTTATCTACGAGAATAATAACCGTAACATATATGTTGCAGTCCGGCTCGTAGCCCTTCTCAATAGAGTTCGTCTTCGGGGGATCTTCTTCCGGAGATGATGGAGAGCAAAACGCCTCCTTCTACCTCCCCGCCCCATGGGGCGGACGACCCCGAGGTGTTGTCACGGAGGATTTCTCCTGATCCGCCAAGGCCAGAGGTTAACACTTCGGCCGCCCGAAGCCCAGAGTATTCGGCTCCCAAGGAGAGCAACAGGAAGAGTCCGGGATTGTCTGGCACACAGTTGGACACACTGATGGGTCTTCTGGAGCAAGCGGCTATCTCAGAGGCACATCATACCTTAATGGGTACTGTGGTTGATAGGATTTGATCCGCCAAAAGCGGGTTGAATGAAGCTTTTACGAGCCTGCTCAAAGGCTTTGAGGTACGCAAAGTAGTATGTGTATTTTTGGCTGTACCGCACATGCTAGGTGTGCTCCATATAGATAGTAGCCCCTGAGACTCTGGTTGTCGTCCAGAGGCGGCAAACAGAGGATCGTAGTCCCAGGTATTGAGCATGTTGCTTTTCATGTGCAGGCGGCCGAAGGTCCGGTCGCTGACCGGACTGCTGATTTCACTGAATTGAGGCGACAACTTGAAGTGGCGGATGCCGACATTACGCTTGTGAACAAGCGGCTTGACAAGGCGTAGGGTATGTATTTCCGGATTGTCAGCCAATATTAAGAGGATCTCGATGCTAGTATCTATAATATGCTGTGATTGCAGATGGACCAAGCCAGGAGAAGTGATGCAGCCGTCCTAAAGGCGGTCGAGGAGTTAAGAGCCGAACAGGCTGCTCGTCGCCACAGCGAAGATGTAATAGCCAAGATGGCTGTTGAGCTGAGAGATGCCGCCAGCCGATATGAGCTCCTTGAAAAAGAGAGCCAGGCGAAAGCGGCTGACCTACAGAAGGCCTTGGAAGCAGCCAAGGAAACTCGCTCTAAGATCAGAGCAGTGAGGGAGGAGCTTCATCAAGCCGGAGAGATAACAGCTGGGAAGCCCTTTCTGTTGTGGACGAAGTTCGGAGATCCAAAGTATGCCCCTATGGATCAATTATGGAGTGCGGAGGACGCGTACTTGGACTTGGCAAAGAGTGTCGTTGATGTGACTCAATATTTCAAAGATCAGGAAGATCATGAGGTGGAAAAGTTGTTCTGGTCGCAGTTCAGTGCTCCAAAGAGTTCGCTGTTGTTAAACGAACAAATGGCCGAGTGGGTGGAGCTCCATAGGTTGTCCGGGCTTGCCATGAGGTCTGTCGTGGATCGCCTTTGGCCAAAGGTGAAAGGATCGAGATGGACCTAGAGGGGTGGTGAATAGGTACAATTACAAATTTTAATTCCATAGCAATTTTAGGCAATAATGCGGAACATGAAGGTGAGCCTAACAATTGCAAGTGATTACTAAGTACTAAGCAAGTAACACAAGCACATAAGTAAGCAAGCCTAATATGATGTAAGTAAGTGCAAAGAGACAAGTAACCACAAGTAGAGAGTTAGGGTTAGGAATAACCGCAACTCCGGGAGACGAGGATGTATGCCGATGTTCACTTCCTTGGAGGGAAGCTAGTCACCGTTAGAGAGGTGGATGTTACCACGAAGGCACACCAACGCCACGAAGGCTCACCCTATTCTCCCTTTGAGACAACACCACGGAGGCATTTCTCAACCACTAGTGGTAGACCTTGGGGTGATCTCCAAACCCTCACAAACTTTCCGGGGGTAATCACAAAGGTTGATTCCTCTCCGAAAGACTCCTACCGCCTAGGAGTCTCCAACCTCCAAGAATAATAAGAACGTTGGGGAAAACTCAAGACTTGCTCAAATCAAAAATTCCTTTGGTGCAAAGAAGGGGAAGGAGTGGATCTATCACTTGATCGGAGAACTTCTCTCAAATGCTCCTAAATCACTTGGGGATCTAGGATTTGATGTAGGTGATTGAGAGAGAGAGAGTGAAGAGTGTTCTTGGCAAGCTCAAAGTGAATGGTCAACCATATCCCATGGAAGGGAGAGGTATATATATAGTAGGTATGGAAAAGTGACTATTTGGGACACTTAAGTGCACAGGATAGGTCGGACGTCCGGACAACAACGGACGTCCGGTGGCACAAATAAGTCCGGACGTCCGACAGTCATCGATCATCCAGCCGCTGGGAATATATGAGCCATGAATCAGTACACAGGATATGGACGTCCGAGACGTGTCGGTCGTCTGGAGCCCAGACGACCGGAGAAGCCCAAAATTCCGTAAATACAGTTCTGTGGTGAAAGTACCGGACGTCCGAGACCTGCCGGACGACCGGAGGTAGGACATCCGGAGAGTTCCGGAAATCCATAAATATCATTATGTAAAGGGAACACCGGATGACCGGAGGGAGCCGGACGTCCGGACAGCTGAGAGGGACCGGACGTCCGTAGAGTACCGGACGACGGGAGAGAAAAATCAGGAGTTGTGGGTTTTGAGCAAGTCTTTCACTAGATCCAACGATCCCCTCTTAATAGTGTGGGATCCCTATACTCAAGAACAAACCGTAAAGAAATCCAATGTCTTGTATCTCCATTCTTGAGTTATATGCATTTTGTCCCTAGTCATGATCCACACACACGGTCTTTGAGACATAATCCTGAGATATACTTGATAAACATGATTAGTCCCAAGCATACATGTTGTCATCAACATCAAAATATGATTAAGGGCATGATTGCACTTTCAATCTTCCCATTTTTGGTAGTTGATGACAACATATATGCACACACATAAAAAATAGTAATCAAAAGGATTTGTTGTGGAGCTCAATAATCAAGAATAAGCAAGGAGTCAGCTCCCCCTCAATATAATACCATAGAGACTAAACATGAAGAGGGCTCCCCCTCAAAATGATACCAATACAACCAAATCTCATACACAAGATAATCAAGAAGTAAGCTTCATATAGATTCATCACTCATAGCATAATACATAACTTTCGACAATCTCATAACATAAGTTCGATACAAGCTAATCCACAATCATAGCAATGAGTTCGATTACAAGTTAAACAAGCTAATATCATAATGAGCTCAAAAGCATGCATGGTGCCTACTCCCCCTTGGCATCAATTATCCAAAAAAAGAAAAGGGGGAATCAACAGCATCAGAGTTCATCCTCATCATCATCATTATGAGCACCACTGCCACCAGCCTCGTCGAAGAAATCATCCCACTCAGGAACCGAGGGGAAGCCAAAATCAGAAGGAGGCTCGTCAGGAAGATGTTCATCGTCACTCACATCATACACTTCGGAGTCTCTCAAACGAGCCTTCAGAGCATTCTTGGAAGTGATCATGCGAGTGACAACATCGTGATGTTGGGAGCAATGAAAGGTGAACATCTTCATCATTGCAGAGTGAGCCTTCCCAAGAAAGTGAGCAATGCACCCAAAGGGTGCAAAACTGGAAGGAGAACGGGCAGCATGAGAAGGAACACTAGCTGTGGTGCGACGAGCAGGAGGATTAGGAGGAGGAAGATAATCATCCGCCATGTGAGCTGGAATGACCCATCGCTCATGCACGTGAGTGCGGGCAATGGGAAAAGAAGTGACACTCTCGATAAAAGCCTGAAGGAAGGGGGCATGAGGAAAGGCCCGCTTGTGCTGAAGGCTAGCGAGGCAAATCTCATGCCATATAAAGTGTGGAATATTTATCTTCCCTTTGGGGGATGTAAAGAGGCGATGCATGAGATCAATGCAATAGCTACTGCAAGAGCCTTTGTCACCCATCTTGGGATAGATGGTGCGGATGACACACTGATAGATGATGTAAAAAGGGGAGCACCAAATGGAGACTTGGTTCAGACCCTTTTGTTTCTCTATGTTATTCAAAGTGGGTATCGGTTTGAGAAGATCCGCACAGAACTCAATGCCCTTGGGCCAATGGTTGGGGTCATCCTTGTGGATTTTGAACCCGGTGTCAGGAAACCCAAGGGCATTAACAAATTGAGCATAAGATGCTGTGAGCACAGCGTCGGAGGTCATCCAAGTGACATGGTTATTAGGACGAAAATAGCATGTGGCATAGAATTGATGAATGGCAACTTGGTTAAAGTCATGTTGAAATGCAAATGGAGCAGCAAGATTAGATGACTCAATGAGCTCAATAGCCCCCGGATATTTGTCCGGACCAGTGCGAATATGCTCTAGGTCAATGCAGACATAGAGAGACAAGCCTTTAGGAATGACAATAGTGGTAAAGATGTCGGCTTGTACATTAGTGCGAAAACGACTATCCTGAGAATCCCTAACAACAGTAAACTAATCAACATCGCGACGCAACTTAAGATAAGATGCGATGGGAACCTCGTTGAACCGCTTAATATGGCGGCCGAGTGGTAAAGGAGGCTCAAGGGAGATATGACGAGCATCACCGTGGGGTTGCACCGGAGGAGGAGGCTGGAAGGTGGGTCGACGAGTTCCCGGCTTGGGTGCAGAAATGCGAACACCAACAAATGGGGCCAGTTCCAAATCCTCCAGTTCATCCTCATAGTCGGATCAATCCGAGGAGGAGTTGCTAGACGAGCTGTGAGGACGGGCGGCACGCTTCCGAGGACGAGCCCGCTCATGTGAGTCATCGGAGCCACCACGATGATACGAGCGAGCCGGCCCACAGGTGACTTGCTTGTGTGCGGAATGCTTGGTCTTGGGCATCACAACCTAGGGGAGAAGGAAAACCCAAATCAACACCTCACCATAGATTGAGGAATCGATGCATGAGGGAGAAAAGATAGGGGCTACCTTGGAGTGAGGAACACGAAGGAAGCCGGCGACCGGAGCGGATCAGGCAAGGCCACCAGAGCTTGAGCGGAGACAGAGGCAGACAGAGGAACCACGGCGAGGGGCGTTGCCACATCGCAGAACCCGAGCAGAGAGCGGCCCCGGCGAGGGGCACAGCAGCGTGTGGCCGCGGCGAGGAGCCGCGGGACAGGAGCGGCGGCGGTGGGGAACAGAGGAGAGGGAGCAAGTGGATGAGGGTAACTGACCCGAAAACCTACCCCGCGCTATATATAGGAGCCAGTGAAAATGACCGGACTACCGAAGCCTACGGACGACCGGAAACGAAGAAACGTCCGAACGATCGGGAATCCATGGACGTCCGGCTCCTGGGCCAGGAAAAAGAAATATAACAGAGAGGTTTTTATGGACGACTGAGAAACCTCAGATGTTCGGTGCCTGGGCGAGGGAAGGATACCAGAGAAGATTTTACGGACGTCCGGATAGGCCGGAGGACCGGGCTGAGTTCAATAGAGAAGTTTTTATGGACAGCTGGAGATCTACAGATGTCCGGTGTTGGAGAAGCGTCTGGACGTCTGGTAGGCCACGGACGACCGGCGCCAGAATTGGTGAGAGGACTAGGTGCAATTGTATGTGCTACTGATCATGATGAGGATATGATGATTACCATTCATAGTAAAAATTTCTTATTAAGTAACTAGTATCCTAACCCCACAATAATAAACATATACCACTCGAATATTGTTCTAATGATACGAGTGGTGGCTACTGCCACCATGTATGAGTATACGTGACATGGCACGGAAAGATTTGAACTTTGAGTGCATAATCACTACTCCATCATGGAAAGCACCATAGTTAGATGTCATGGTAGCTTTGAGAGTGTTTGTTCTTTTTATGCATTTCATAGGGTGTGGATACTCATGAGTTGAGTGTCTCCCCCTACATATATGCCTACATCAAGACAAGACATTAATGTCATGCATGAATTCGTACTAGATTTCACATAATATTGTCAAGCTCCAAGATACCAAGTTCACGCCTAAGTCGACAAAATCTTGCTTCATCCAATGGTTTGGTGAAAATATCTGCCAGTTGCAGATCTGTACAAATGTGATCAATGTGAATATCACCCTTTGCAACATGATCTCTCAAGAAGTGATACCTAATATCAATGTGCTTGGTGCGGAGATGATCCTTGGGGTTCTCAGCAATATTGATGGCACTTTCATTATCACATAGAAGAGGCACATGTCTATAGGTGATACCGTAATCCTTCAAAGTCTGCCTCGTCCATAGTAACTGAGTTGCACAACTGGCGGTTGCAATGTATTCAGCTTCTACGGTAGAGAGGGCAATACAATTTTGTTTCTTCAAGGACCAACTTACCAAGGAGCGTCCAAGAAACTGACATGCACCGGATGTGGACTTACAATCAACTTTTCTCCAGCCCAATCCGCATCTGTGTACCCAATGAGATCAAACTTAGCATCCTTGGGGTACCAGAGACCCAACTTTGGGGTGTGAGCAAGGTATCTAAGAATATGCTTAACCGCCTTATGATGACTTTCCCTAGGGAAGCTTGAAATCTAGCACACATGCATACACTGAACATGATGTCTGGTCTAGATGCACAAAGATAAAGCAATGAACCAATCATAGAGCGGTAATAGATGGGTCGAAAGGAGTACCATTTGTGTCTTCAATGAGAGCAATTTTGGTTGGCATGGGTGTCTTGCATGGACTAGCATCAGACATGCCAAACTTCTCTAGGATATCCTTGAGGTACTTTGCTTGAGATAAGAAAATTCCTTCTTGAAATTGTTGAATTTGAAATCCGAGAAAGAACTTCAAATCCGCATTGAGTGACATTTCAAAATTCTTGGTCATTGAAGCCGCAAACTTCTTGCACAAATGAATGTTAGGAGAACCAAAAATGATATCATCTACATAGATTTGGCATAAGATCAAATCACCCTTGTCCCTCTTAGTAAAAAGAGTGGGATCGATCACCCCTCTCACAAAACCATCATCGAGTAAAAACTTCTTAAATGATCATACCAAGCACGAGGTGCTTGTTTGAGGCCATACAAAGCCTTATGAAGTTTATACACATAGTCTTTGTGATCGGGATCAACGAACCCAGGTGGTTGTGACACATATACTTCTTCTTGTAGAGGACCGTTAAGGAAAGCACTCTTCACATCCATTTGATGTAATGTAAACCATTGAAAGCGGCATAAGCAAGTAAGATGCGAATGGATTCAAGACGGGCAACGGGGGCAAAGGTCTCACCAAAGTCCAAACCTTCAACTTGTGAGTACCCTTGTGCCACTAACCTTGCCTTGTTACGGATGATTACACCATTCTCATCTTGCTTGTTCTTGAAAATCCATTTTGTTCCAATGACGTTGTGCTCGGTAGGTGGCCTCTTGACTAATGACCACACTTGGTTGCGTTCAAAACTGTTCAACTCTTCTTGCATAGCAACGAGCCAATCGTTGTCCATCAATGCATCTTGTACCTTGAGGGGCTCAACACTAGACACAAACGAGAAGTGAGCACAAAAGTTTGTCAAATGTTTACGAGTGACTCTACCTTCCGATATGCCGGTGAGAATTTTGTCAACATCAACACGACCGGCCACTCGAGGCATGATGGAGGTTAGGGTTTCTCGAGGTTCAACTTCATGTCCATCATCCACGTCCTCAACATATGGATCATTAATGTGTGGTGGAAGATCTTCTTGTTCATATTGCATTTGTTGAGGTTCATCATCAATGATTGGACTTTCTTGTTCTTGCCCTTGATGATGATCTTGTTCTTGAAGATTATCATGAAGAGGAACTTGATCATCTTCTTGTACTTGGACTAAGGGCATCGGTTGAACAACATGAGCTTGTGGTGGTATGGGTGTTGAAGTAGTTTGATGATGTGTGAACTTCCATCTTCTTCTTCATCATCATGAGGTTCTTGTTCCATTGGAAGAAGTGCACCAACACCCATGGTCAAAATATCTTGAGAGGAATCTTCTTCACCTACATCACTTAGATCAACTTGCTCCCCATGGGAGCCATTAAATTCATCAAACACCATGTCACAAGTTTCTACAACACATCCATTGGATTTGTTGTAGACTCTATAGGCGTGAGAGTTTGATCCATAGCCAACAAATATGCCCTCAATTGTTTTGGATTGAAATTTTCCTAACCGTTCTCTTTTGTTGAGGATGAAACATTTGCACCCAAATACACGAAAGTACTTGACATTTGGCTTGTTCCCAGTTAGGAGCTCATATGGAGTCTTTTCCAATATAGTGCGGAGGAAGAGCCGGTTTGATGCATGGCATGCAGTGTTGACAGCTTCGGCCCAAAAACTATGTGGTGACTTGTATTCATCCAACATGGACCTTGCCATCTCTACAAGTGTACGGTTCTTCCTTTCGGCTACACCATTTTGCTGAGGAGTGTATGGAGCTGAATATTGATGCTCAATCCCTTCATCACTAAGGAATTCTTCCAAGGTATAGTTCTTGAACTCAGAGCCATTGTCACTTCTTATTGCCAAGATTTCTTTGTCAAACTTGCATTGTGCTTGCTTGGCAAAATCAATGAAGGTGATCTTCGTCTCGTCCTTGGACTTGAGGAAGAACACCCATGTATATCTTGAGTAATCATCAACAATGAGAAGTCCATAACTTTTTCCACCAAGACTATCCCATGAAGGAGGCCCAAAAAGATCCACATGAAGGAGCTCCAGGGGCCTTGAAGTAGACACAATGTTCTTGGGTGGGTGCTTTGATTGATGTTGCTTCCCGGCTATGCATGCACTACACACACGATCTTTCTCAAAAGAGACATTGGTTAGTCCAAGGATGTGATTACCCTTTAAGAGATCTTGAAGATTTCTCATGCCGACATGGGCTAGCCGGAGATGCCATAGCCACCCCTTGTCGGCCTTGGCCATTAGACAAGTTGCATGGAATGTGCTCTCTTTCGAGAAATCAACCGTGTAAAGGTTGCCATCCAACTCTCCAACAAAGGCCACTTCGAGAGTATCTCTCTTAAAGACTTTCACATCCGTTAGTCCAAAGAGTGTATCATAACCAACAGAAGCCAATTGGCGAACAGAAAGCAAATGGTATTTAAGGGATTGGACAAGCATGACATTTGCAAGAGACATGTCATTTGTGATAGCCACCTTGCCCAACCCGAGTACCTGTCCTTTTGAACATCCACCAAACATAATGCTCATGAATGGTTGAATAGCTTCCATGAAATCGTAGAGCAATTTGCTATCTCCGGTCATATGATTGGTACATCCACTATCAATCACCCATTTTACTCCACCGGAGAAGGCAACCTACACACAATTATGACTTGGTTAGAGGCACCCATTTTGCAATGGGACCTCTCAAGTTAGTCACAAGGGTCTTAGGGACCCAAATAGCATAGAACCGGAATGCATTTCAAGGACCAACAAATTTTGCATAAACTTCTCCATCCTTAGTCTTACGAAGTACATAGGATGGAGGCATGAATACTTTTGGCTTGTTGAGAGTGGGCATGCCCCTTGTGTCCTTCCCACTACCAACCTTACCTTTCTCCTTGTGCCCTTCTCGCACAAATGTTTCCTTTAGAGGAGTCATGCACTTTTGAGAGGACGCCTTCTTCTTGCTTGTGCTTGGGTCAAACCCAAGTCCCTCTGTGGCAAACACCTAATTGTGTTGGCCCAATATCTCATCAAGGTTCTTTTGCCCTTGAGCACATGTCATGAGAACTTTCTCGATTTGAGCCTTGAGAAAGCGATTTTCCTCAAGAATAGATGCTAGATCACTACTAGAGTTAGTAGTACATGCATCAACATTTTTAATAGGAGAAGAGTAAGCCTTGGCTAGAGTTTCAAGATAAGTAAGTTTGAGCGTCTCAAAACTCTTTGTAAGAACGGTGAGCTCTTCTTCCTTAGTCTTGAGAGACACGGATAGAAGCTCACAATCCTTAGAGAGAGAAGCATGAGACTTCACAAGCTTACTTTTATCATTCATCAACTCTTCGCAAGAGTCAATAGCCTTTTTCAAGGAGGCAAGATCATTAGTATGAACATCAATATTTGCACCAATTTTTAAGCATAGTTCATCATTTCGTGCTTCCTCATATTGGACTTTCCGCTCAAGGATTTCACATTTTTCCTTTTCCTCGGTGACGAGGGTTTCGAGTTCCTTAATGGTGATGGTGTGCTTACTCACCATCTCCATAAGCATACGAAACATAGTGAGCTTCTTTCCTTTGAGGGAGCACATGAACTTATTAAGTTTAGCAAGCATAGGATCATCTAGATCATCATCCTCATAACTATCCTCCGCATCAAGATACTCATCACTAGGAGTAGAAGGAGTGAAAAGAGGAGGATTTGATCGTGGAGTTACCTTGACCTTGTCAGGAGAGCTTTGGTCCTCTCCATCTTCTACCACGGCCTTTGCCATTAGGCACTTGTGAGCGTTGCCCTTGTAGTCTTTCATGTAGTTGTAGGTGACCACATCACCACTCTTTTTTACTAACCTCAAGGTGTTTTGAGAGTCTTGAGCAACTCCGGCAACACCACTAACATCATCCGGATCGGATTCTTCTTGAGCAACCATTGCTTTCCCATCTCTCTTCTTGAGCTTGGAGTTCAAAGGATTTGGCAACTTCTTCTTGGGAAAGGTCTTGGGAAACCTTGGTTTATCTTCTCTCTTCTCATAAGGGCACTCGTTGGAGAAGTGGTTGGTTTCTTCACAGTTGTAGCATTTTCTTACTTTCTTCTTTTGAAATCTTCCCTTGAATTTTCCCGCGCTAAACTTCTTGACAAAGAGAGCCATGTCTTCATATGAAGGGCCCTCATCAGATTCAATCTCATCACCATCTTCATCATCATCATCTTCTTCTTCTTCACTTTGCTCATCTTCACATACATGCTTGGCCTTCAATGCAAGATTGATCTTTGATGATGGAGTACCATGCATGGCAAGATGTTTTGTGGCATTAGCCTTTGACTCTTCAAATAGTTGGAAGGTGGATATGATGTCATCTGTAGTCATTTCCTTGAAGGCATGGTGTTGCCTTATGTCCCACACCATTTGATGGTGATATGGGGCAAGACCATGAATCAACTTATCCACAAGGAATCGCTTAGTCATGTTGAATCCATCTTGTGTCTTGTCACACTCACACGACTCAATGTCGACAGTGAGAGTCATGAGACACTCAAGGAGTTGATTGGGGGTCTCACCTTTCTCCATACAAAAGTTTTGCAATTGCCCCTTGGCAATTTCATATTGAGCAATCCGGCGGGTAGAGGTGCCAGTCTTGGATCTTATAATACTTCCCCATAGTTCCTTGGCACTTGTGATGTGTATGAACGGTCTCATTTGCTTGTCATCCATACCTCTCCTTATACACATGATTGCAGTGTCATTGAGATTCTTGTCATAAATTTCTCTTGGTGTAGGGTTCTTTGGCTCAACCACATGATAACCATACTCCATGATCTCCAGCATCTCATCGTTTCCATGTTGAAGATGATCCTGCATAGCAACTCTCCACAAGGCAAAATCGGAAGTGGCACTAAGTAAAGGAGGTTTCCCTTGAGGATTATATCTTGGTTTCTCAACCTGAGGTCTTGCATAAAGCCAAGGAACACTGGTGTGCTCATTGCTAGGAGGTTGTTGACCAAGTGACAGAGTAGGCACAGTTGGCCTCGAAGTCGCACCACCCGAGAGTGGTGCAAGCACCATGGACAATGTGGCTAATCTCATTTGGACCAAGGCCTCAAGAGAAGCATCATGCTCCTCTTTTTGCTTAGCAAGGGCCCGTTCCAGATCCTCAAACGTAAAGGACTTGACTTCAGAAGAAGCCTCGCCTTTATCCATTGGATCTGCAACTAGGGGAGTCCCATTCGGGTTCATCTAGCTCTAGGGCAGTTAAGCCACAAGAATAGAGCACGAGGCTCTGATACCAATTGAAAGGATCGAGATGGACCTAGAGGGGGGGTTAATAGGTATAATTACAAATTTTAATTATTCCTTAGCAATTTTAGGCAATAATGAGGAATATGAAGGTGAGCCTAACAATTGCAAGTGAGTACTAAGTACTAAGCAAGTAACACAAGCACATAAGTAAGCAAGCCTAATATGATGTAAGTAAGTGCAAAGAGACAAGTAACCACAAGTAGAGAGTTAGGGTTAGGAATAACCGCAACTCCAGGAGATGAGGATGTATGTCGATGTTCACTTCCTTGGAGGGAAGCTAGTCACCGTTAGAGAGGTGGATGTTACCATGAAGGCACACCAACGCCACAAAGGCTCACCCTATTCTCCCTTTGAGACAACACCACGGAGGCGTTTCTCAACCACTAGTGGTAGACCTTGGGGTGATCTCCAAACCCTCACAAACTTTCCAGGGATAATCAAAAAGGTTGATTCCTCTCCGAAAGACTCCTACCGCCTAGGAGTCTCCAACCTCCAAGAGTAATAAGAATGTTGGGGAAAAGCTCAAGACTTTCTCAAATCACAAATTCCTTTGGTGCAAAGAAGGGGAAGGAGTGGATCTATCACTTGATCGGAGAACTTCTCTCAAATGCTCCTAAATCACTTGGGGATCTAGGATTTGATTAGGTGATTGAGAGAGAGAGAGTGAAGAGTGTTCTTGGCAAGCTCAAAGTGAATGGTCAACCTTATCCCATGGAAGGGAGAGGTATATATATATAGTAGGTATGGAAAAGTGACCGTTTGGGACACTTAAGTGCACATGATCGGTCGAACGTCCGGACAACACTGGACGTCCGGTGGCACAAATAAGTTCGGACATCCGACAGTCATCGGTCGTCCGGCCGCTGGGAATATATGAGCCACGAATTAGTACACAGGATACGGACATCCAAGACGTGTCGGTCGTCCAGAGCCCGGACAATCGAAGAAGCCCGGAATTCCGTAAATATGGTTCTGTGTGAATGTACCGGACGTCCGAGACCTACCGGACGACCGGAGGTCGGACGTCCAGAGAGTTCTGGAAATCTGTAAATATCATTCTGTAAAGGGAACACCGGACGACCGGAGGGAGCCGGACATCCGGACAGCTGAGAGGGACCGGACGTACGTAGAGTACCGGACGATCGGAGAGAAAAAGCAGGAGTTGTGGGTTTTGAGCAAGTCTTTCACTAGATCCAACGATCCCCTCTTAATAGTGCGGGATCCCTATACTCAAGAACAAATCGTAAACAAATCCAATGTCTTGTATCTCCTTCTTGAGTTATATGCATTTTGTCCCTAGTCATGATCCACGCACACGGTCTTTGAGACATAATCCTGAGATATACTTGATAAACATGATTAGTCCCAAGCATACATGTTGTCATCAACATCAAAATATGATTAAGGGCATGATTGCACTTTCAGAAGGGACCAAGGCCGGACAGTAATTTTGGCTTGGTGTAACGATTCCTTGGCGCTGTGATGCATATCGACGCTATGAAGAGGTCGGCGTGCATAGAGGGTGCGCGGATGGCCCTTGCCCGTGTTAAAACATATTGGGCAGGGATGGAGGCCACCGCTATTGCAACCCGGGGTCCGGCTGGAGGCTAGCACCCGGCCGAGCACTACTTTGAAGAAGTCCTAGAAGGCGCCCGTTTAATAGAGGCTCAGTGCTCAAAGAGTACCATGCTCGAGTGACATGTATCTCAATTGTAAAAACAATGTTATTTTGATTATAAAGGCTGTGTTTATACTTTTGCTCGGAAGTATTATAATGCCTCTTGTGCGGCCGTTTATGTATGTATATAACCTGAAAGTTTGCAGTCGTCGGCTTCAGCCCCCACGCATATAATGCGGGGGTGTTCGGAAAAGCGCGTAATCACACTTGATCCAACGTCTTGGTCCATTAAGGAGGTGCTAGCATGGCGAACTAGGCAATCGGACTACATAGCTTTAACCCTTTCACTTAGCCATAGGAGTTTGACGGTGGGGCTACTATATAGCCCCTGGTACCTATGCATTCATCCGAATATGGTGCGCGTACGTACATGACCGGGAAACCGGTCCTTCATTAATGTGGAGGAATCGCGAAGATTCCGCTGGGTCATCGAGTGGTTGACCAGTCTCGCGCTGTATCATGACAGTCAGTTTTCGGCTTTCTCTACTGAGGTGCTCATCCAGATGAACCAGGGCACAATCATAGTAGTTCTCCCGGTGCCACCTTAGCCGATAGAGTGGAATGTAAGGTAGCAAAACACGGGAGCCTGGCAAACCCAACTATTGACCCAAGACATGATTTGGAGCCGATGCATATAAGGCGAAACTCGCGACGTCGAACACTCCCTAAGGTATTCGGACTTTACAACAAATACTGGGCTGAGTAACGCCCTTGATAATAAGCCCTGAATTTACAAATACATGCATAGGTCTGGCGTGACGAAATGCCAATAACGCTAGCATCCCTCTCGGTTGCATTGAGTGCCCGGAGGGTGTGAAGCAACAAGAGACATTAAAAAGGTTTACGCAGGGTCTTAATCAAAAAAGAAACCTTTGAGCAGGGCCCTACTACACGTCTGCGCCTTTGTCTCCATTGTGCCGTATCCTGGAAGGGTGTAACACGATAATCATCTGTAAAAGGAGAAACCCAGGTGAAAGATTTCGTGCAAAAAAGTTGGTCATTATGAACAAACCATGAAAATGCAATCTGTTGTTGTATTAATAGGGTCAAGCCGAACTGTGGGCTTTTTTACATGCGAGCAACCCCTAGCACCACCTATGGGGATATATCCATAGACCCAACCTCAGGTTCATCTGGGTTCTTACAACCGGCGGTGCACCAGACTCGTCTAACCGTGTCCGTGGTCCTGATGAGCGATCATTTATTCTGGTTGGAGAGGCTGCTTAGTGTTCGGCTGCTAGAGCCGCCACATATTCTTCCGCACGTAAGGAACGCTCTGTGTTTCCGCTAACTATGATGACGCCACATGGGCCGGGCACCTTGAGTTTGAGATAAGCGTAGTGCGGTACTGCATTGAAATGAGCAAAGGCCATTCTTTCGAGTAGTGCGTGATAGCCGCTTCGGAATGGAGCGATGTCAAAGATTAATTCTTCGCTTCTGAAGTTGTCGGGAGAACCGAATACAACCTCTAGTACTAGAGAGCCCGTGTAGCGGGCCTCGACGCCTGGTATTACTCCTTTAAAGGTAGTATTGCTTTGGCTGATTCTTGACGGGTCTATCCCCATTTTGCGAACAGTGTCCTGATATATCAGATTAAGACTATTGTCGCCGTCCATAAGGACTCGGGTGAGATGGTATCCGTTAATTATTGGGTCGAGCACCAATGTAGCTGATCCTTCGTGCCAGATACTAGTTGGATGATCCCTGCGATCAAAAGTGATCGGGCAGGCCGACCAAGGATTGAATTTGGGGGATGGGTTCTATAGCGTATACCTCTCGGAGTGCGCATTTGCGCCTTCTCTTCGGTATGTGAGTTGCATAAATCATATTCACTATTTTGACTTTTGGTGGGAATTTTTTCTGTCCCCCAGTGTTCGGCTGGCGGGGCTCATCCTCGTCTTCTCTTGGCGTCTCCCTCCCTTTGTGTTCGGCGTTTAACTTGCCGGCCTGCTTGAAAACCCAGCATTCTCTGTGGGTGTGATTTACAGGTTTTTCGGGGGTGCCATGAATCTGACATAATTTGTCTAGAATCTTATTTAGGCTGGACGGTCCATCTCTGCTGCCTTTAAATGGCTTTTTCTGTTGACCGGGTCGAGAGCCCCTGAATCCGGCATTGACTGCTGTGTTATCTAAGCTATCTTCATTGTTTTGACGCTTGTTTTTACTGCGTCGCGGCTTCCCGTTGCCATCCCTGACTTCGGATGTGCCTGGGTCACTGGTGCCGCTACAGGCCAACCAGCTGTCCTCGCCCGCGCAAAAGCGGTTCATAAGGCTTGTTAGGGCTGCCATTGTCCTCAGCTTTTCTTGGCCGAGGTGTCTAGCAAGCCATTTGTCTCGGATACTGTGCTTGAAAGCCGCTAAGGCTTCGGTATCTGGGCAGTCGACGATTTGATTCTTCTTAGTGAGGAATCTATTCCAAAGCTTTTGGGATGACTCTTCAGGTTGTTGAATTATGTGACCTAAATCGTATGCATCCGGAGGTCGGAAATAGGTACATTGGAAATTTGCCCTGAAAGCGTCCTCAAGCTCTTCCCAACTTCCAATTGAGTTTTCGGGTAGGCTTTTCAACCAGTGCCGAGCTGGCCCTTTTAACTTGAGGTGTAGGTATTTGATGGCGTGGAGATCATCTCCGCGAGCCATGTGGATGTGAAGGATAAAATCCTCAATCCAGACCCCAAGGTCTGTCGTTTCGTCGTATGCCTCTATATTCACGGGTTTAAATCCCTCTAGAAATTCATGATCCAGCACCTCATTGGTGAAGCACAGGGGGTGTGCGGCACCCCTGTATTTGGATGTGTCATGGCATGCTGTCGACGGTTGTTGTGTTCGGTGTTGATTCCGAGTTGGTATTCGATCATTATGATCGTTTTGGTGGATGTGATCTTGTGCCGGAGCAAGCTTCCTAGATCCATAGATGGACCTGGCCATACCGGCTTTTTTGTCCAGGAGTTCACGTAAATCGTGCGCTGACTTGTCTGCGGCATCGTTAGCCGCCCTGTCGAGGCCACGGGGTGGCCGGTCCGACTGATCGGCCATCTTATTTTTCGGCGGAATGGGCTCTATGGCCTCATCGTCGAATTCGGGCAGCAGCTTGCGCTTTGGATAGCTCTTTGTGTGGCGATCATCGCCATATTTTTCTTCAGTGTCTAGCACTTTGTTCCATCTGCGGTTGAGTGTATCCTGCGCGGCCTTAAGCCTTTTCTTATGCTTCTTGAAACTCCTCGCGGTGGCAATAAGCCTTCTATGAAGGTTCTCTTGTTCCAAGTGTATCTCCGGGATGATGAGTGCATCATCGTCCGGACTGTTCTCCTCTTCGGAGACAGGTTGATGAGTTTTACCCTCGGGATCGTCGTTATCGGACATCGGCTCCGGACTATGTTCAGCGTCCCCTGGCTCATTCTGCTCCATTGTTGGGTCCATGGGGTCGTCGTTTCCTTTGGAGTCGACCGGGGTGTTATTCTTTCTTGCGCTGTTATCGCTATTTTTGCCGTGGCGGGATTTGGAGCGGCGCCTACGTTGTCGTCTTGGTTTCTGTGCGAGGGGATTATCCTCCGTTGCATCCTTCCGTTCCTCGCCGCTGTTTTCTTTGGGTGTATCCACCATGTATATATCGTATGATGAGGTGGCTGCCCAGCGTCCCATGGGCGGTGGCTCCTGTTCTTCTCCTACATCGTCATCCATACCATCGATGTCTTCGGTCCGCTTTCCACTCCAGCCGGACATAGTTCGGCCAAGAGTCTCTTGACAAGGAGAGAGACCTCAATGAATTTAGCACGTCGCCCAAGGGCGAGTGCTGAAAAATATCCGCGGAGCTAAACTCCATGATCGGTTCCCAATCAGATTCGATAGGCACGGACGCACGCAGTTCGAAACCTATAGCCGGAGACGAGTCCGAAGGTCCGATAACACAGATCTCTCTTTGGAGGTGAAGTCTGTGTTCGGCTCCAGCGCCGATGAATGTGCAGCCTCCATGACGGGGTCCATCCACCCGTCCTCGGATGGCGTGATCTGATCCAGATTGAAGGTCGGGGCATTTGTAGGTGCGATATCCCGAACACCGTCTGACGGCATATCTAAGCCATGCTCGTTGTGACTGTTCGGCGCTCCTGACATGGGCTCGAATCCTTCAAAGATCAAGTCTCCGCGGATGTCGGCAGTGTAGTTCAAGTTTCCGAGCCTGACCTGATGGCCAGGGGCGTAGCTATCGATCTGCTCCAGGTGGCCAAGCGAGTTGGCCCGCAGTACGAAGCCGCCGAATATGAAGATCTGTCCGGGGTGGAAAATCTCACCTTGGACTGCATCGCTGAAGATGATTGGAGGAGCCATCGAGCCTTATCGCGACGACACAGTGGAGCTCTTAATGAAAGCACCAATGTCGGTGTCAAAACCAGCGGATCTCGGGTAGGGGGTCCCGACTGTGCGTCTAAGGCTAATGGTAACAGGAGGCGGGGGACACGATGTTTACCCAGGTTCGGGCCCTCTCGATGGAGGTAATACCCTACTTCCTGCTTGATTGATCTTGATGATATGAGTATTACAAGAGTTGATCTACCACGAGATTGTACAGGCTAAACCCTAGAAGCTAGCCCATGATTATGATTGTTGTTGTCCTACGAACTAAACCCTCCGGTTTATATAGACACCGGAGGGGGCTAGGGTTACACAGAGTCGGTTACAAAGAAGGAAATCTACATATCTGAATTGCCAAGCTTGCCTTCCACGCAAAGGAGAGTCCCACCCGGACACGGGATGAAGTCTTCAATCTTGTATCTTCATAGTCCAACAGTCCGGCCAAAGTATATAGTCCGGCTGAACGAGGACCCCCTAATGCAGGACTCCCTCACTCCCTTGCCCTTTCCCACTCCCTCTCTCTTTCCATCTTTCTTCTCTCCTACTCCGGAAAGGAAAAGGGGAATCCTACTATGACTTGGGAGTCCTAGTAGGACTCCCCACACTTGGCACTCCCCCTCTAGGGCCGGCCTCCTCCTCCTCCCTCCTTTATATACGTGGGCAGGGGACACCCCAAAGGACAACATACACACAAGTTTTTTTTGAGGATAACATACACACAAGTTGATCATTGATCTTTTAGCCGTGTGCGGTGCCCCCTCCACCATAATCCACCTCGATCATATCGTAGCGGTGCTTAGGCGAAGCCCTGCGTCGGTAGCTTCATCAACACCGTCATCACGCCATCGTGCTGATTGAACTCTCCCTCGAAGCTCTACTGGATCGTGAGTTCGTGGGATGTCACCGAGCTAAACGTGTGCAGATCGCGGAGGTGCCGTACGTTTGGTACTAGGATCGGTCAATCGTGAAGACGTACGACTACATCAACCGTGTTGTCATAAAGCTTCCGCTTACGGTCTACGAGGGTACGTGGACAACACTCTCCCATCTCGTTGCTATGCATCACCATGATCTTGCGTGTGTGTAGGATTTTTTTTAAAATTACTACGTTCCCGAACAAATCCCCAACCCTCGCTCGCCCCCTCCATCCTCATCCTGATCGGGAGAGGATCCCGATCCGCCGCCGTCCATGTTCACCACCCTGCACCTCCCCTCATCGGACCTTCTCGACCTCCTCGACACTGGCCCCGCCCCCAAGCGCCGCTGCCTCCCGTCGCCGACCCGTCGTCTTCGCGTCTCCACCCACAACCGCAGCTTCCTCGCCCCAGCCTCAAGCTCGCCTCAACCAGCGTTGTCATGGCCACCTAGGGCCTTCTCCTGCCTCGTCCGTCAATCCGCTGCCGGAAAACAGCCTCCATCGCATCGCCATATCGCGCTCAGGTCGACCCTCCTCCGTCGGATCCATCCCCGGCGCCCTCCTCGCGCGTGGCGTTGCCCGTCCCAAGATCCATCGCCCTCCTTGCCTTGCTCCAAACTCCTCGTTTGCACGACACGAGGGCACCCTGCTCATCGTGTTTGCGCACCTAACGCCCACCTCGGACCGCCGGTGACCTCTCCTGCTTCGCCTTCAGTGCGCCATCCGTAACCTCCTCTGTTGCACCCCAGGCCATGTTCCGTTCCTGCTGCCTTGTCCGAACCCATCACTATGCTCTTGTTCATGTGGCTATGACAGCCGCGCCCCGGCAACACTTTCGTGACACTCTTGTACACATGCATTGTGCGACCGTGGTGGGACCCCAGTTTTGAAATGCAGACGCAAGTTCCACTGCCGTTGATCCCGAAGCCTTTGGACCGCCAAGTTCCACGAAACCTAAGTACCGCGACGACCACCAGACGCCCAAACGAGCACTATTTTCACGGATTGCGCCAAGTTCCACTACCGTCAACCCTCAAGACCACAAGTACCCCTTCGGATATGCCAAGGTCAACTACGCCCGGTGATGCGACAACTACCTCTACCAACGACCCCGAACATCTACCGTCGTCGTGTACCACTACTTCCACTACCGTCGCCATGTACCACTACTTCCACTACGACCGACCGGAGAATGACTACCTCCCATATGACTTGTTCTGCTCCAATGCACGCTTCAAAGGTATAACCCCAAGACGATGACCCGCGGATGAATGTTTCGGATTTGTGAGATGCTCGTGTGTGCACCCTGTTCGAGTTGTGGTTGCATGTTCCTCCTCGATTGCCATGCCGTCGACCCGTGGGAACCCGATAACCGGGACCCCCCCACCATCTTTTGCAGGTTCCGTACATCCACACTTTCTTTTGCACCGACATCTCGACGAGTTGTCGGATCATCGGAATGTTGCCGTGGCACCATTTCCATTGTCGTTGCCGTGGCACCCCTTTCGTTCCGCCATGGTGACCAAATGCTCCATAACAGGCTCATGTCAACATTTTTTCTTAAAATTGCATAAAACTAGTATATGTCATCCGCATCATGATAATAACATTTAAAATGTTTAAAATTGGTGTTTGCATTAAAATTTTCTATATGAACATGGGGATTTTCCGAAATTATTGTTTGTCATTTTCGGCCTCATTTAAACTTGCCTAAACAGGTAGCTTTGTCATGCCTCACCTTCTTGCCATGTTAACCAAAATTTAATATTATTGAGTACATAAACAAGAGTTAACTAAATATTTGAATGTGGTGTTTCGTTAATATGCAACTCGTTGCATATTGAGCTCCACTTAATTTATAGTATATTTTGTTGCACTTTGCCATGCCATGCCTTATTAAACCAGACATGCATCATACTTGGTTGAGCATTATGCCATGTTTATTCATGTGTGTTTACCATGTTGTTTGCTTCTTTCCGGTGTTACTTCTTCTTGCTAGTTCCAGTTATGTTGCGATTGTGAGGATTCGTTCGACGATGCCCATTCGTCTACTTCATGGATCCGGTCTTGCTCCTAGCGGGATTACAAGCAAGATGACCGCCACCTTGGGTCTCACTACTATCTTTGCTTTGCTAGTTGTCCCAATGCTATCGCTATGTCGCGCTTCCTATCACTTGTTTATCAAGCCACCCAAATTGCCATGAAAGCCTCTAACCTTTTCCACCCTCCTAGAAAACCGTTGTTTGGCTATGTTACCGCCTTGCTCAGCCCTTCTTATAGCGTTGCTAGTTGCAGGTGCAATTACAGGTTATTCCATGTTGGGACATGGATATTGTGGGATATCACAATATCACTTATATTTAATTAATGCACATATATACTTGGTAAAGGGTGGAAGGCTCAGCCTTATGCCTGGTGTTTTGTTCCACTCTTGCCGCCCTAGTTTTCGTCATACCGGTGTTATGTTCCTTTGCGTCCCTAACACAGTAAGGGTTTATGGGCCCCTCTTGACAGTTCACTTTGAATAAAACTCTTCTAGCAAGGCCCAACATTGGTTTTAACTTTTGCCAACATAATAATATTTAATTAATTAATTAATTTGCATAGGGGTCGCGTCCCCTATGATTCTTAATTCAACATAATACATGGGGGTCAGTGCTGATGGTGTTGGTCCCAAACTAGAGCACTGTGCGGGACCGCCCCTTGGCAACTTGGGGTATCTGGTACCTGTATGCTTAGCTCATTCATCGTGGCCTAAGACGAGATACGCACGGCTACTATCAGGGTGTCGGCACGCTGGGAGGTCTTGCTAGATTTGTTTTACCATTGTCGAAATGTCTTGTGCACTGGGACCCCAAGTTTGATCGGATGTTTCGAGATGGAGGATTGTCTTCGCGGATCATGAGCTTGTAATGGGCTAAGTTGGGACATCCCTGCAGGGTTTAAACTTTGGAGAGCCGTGCCCGTGGTTATGTGGCAGATGGAAATTTTTAATGTCCGGTTGTAGAGAACTTGACACCAGATCTGAAATAAAATACACCAACCGCGTGCGTAACAGTGACTGTCTCTTTTTGAGCGAGTCGAGAAGAGAACACGGTGGGGTTATGTTTGAACGTAAGTAGTTCAGTGTCACTTCTTGATCATTACTAGTTTGCGACCGCTTGCGTAGTTTCTCATCTTACTCTTGTACTCGTAAGTTGGCCTCCAAACAATGCTTAGTCTCTTGCTGCAACCTCACCACTCATCCATTCCATACACATTAAGCTTTGCTAGTCTTGATACCCATGGTAATGGGATTGCTGAGTCCTCGTGGCTCATAGATTACTATAACAACATTCATAGGTACAAGTAATGCGATGATCCGACGCAAGTGCGATGCTTGCTTGTTTGAAGTTCTGCTTCTGCTTCTTCTACGATCAAGGGTATAGGTTCCGGGTCGGGAGCCTTGGCTAGCAGGGTGGATGCCGTTCTTCTTTTTCGTTTGATTTCATCCGTAGTCAGATCCTGCTCTTCTGTATGATGATTGCTATGTATTGATGAACTGTTGTATTAATGTTGTAGCTTGTGGTGAGTGTAAGTTTTTATCTTGTATTTTCATCCATTCAATACATGGTATGTTGTAATGATATCCACCTTTCTATGCGCTTGAAATGTGATTGTGCCCCAATCAAGAATTCATCACGTGATTGGGATAGAATCGCATCTTGGGCGCTACAAGTTGGTATCAGAGCCTTATCAACCTTAGGAGCCCCCTTGATTGATCGAACCGATGCCGTTGTTGAGTCTGAAAGAAAACTATTTTGAGTCTAGTTCTAGATCGGAGACGAGGAATTCTTTTTTACTCCTTATCCCCTTCGTCGCTCTGGTGAGGACTCGTGACATAGATGTTTTGACTTCACTCTCCTCTTTTTCACTCAAATTTTTTTAGGATCACACGTGTATTGTTGGAATCATTGCGATACCAACGGGAATTCTATCTTGGTGCCTCCCGATTGTATGGATTGGACCTGGGAGTTGAGCTCCAAGGTGTTTTCATCATAGTTGTTATCGTTTTAGTTCCGGAATACCAGAGGACGCCAACATCGAAACACTCCCATACTTTTCATGGTGGCAAATAGTGTCGTGACTTATCCCAGTACTAGAGGAGATAGCACAAATGATCCTCCGTGACTAGTATCATTGTGTGTTCGAGGGTCTGAGGTACACGATTTCTGAGGTTTTCTTGGTTATGTGTTGACGGATGGATACAGTTGGAGTGTAGGATTTGTTAGTTGTGTGAGATATTTGTGCCTCCCTGTATCCCCAACACAAGATTGCATAACCAGAAAGTTTCGGGAGTTAGGTGGGAATTCAAGTAGTTACCTAGGATATATTTCCGAAAGATGCATGATTTGAGATTGAGGTTCGATGTCTAGTGGTTCGCCTGTCCACGGTTGGTTTTAAAGTGGTCTCGTTGTGTCTTAAAGAGTCCTTGGCTATGCTGACTTGGGGACGCATCGTATGTCATGTGCACTGCCTTGTACATGATGGTGCTATATGATCAAGCCCGTGTGGGCCCCACCACAAAAATTTCGGACGAAATCTCTATCATTTGTTTGTTTCCGGCTTATTCTACAAGACAAATCCTTTGTTTTCTTTTAAGTTGTGGTATTCGAGTTGCTTCGATGTCAAGTGTAGATTTCATACCTTTCCTAAGCTGTTCTCATATTTCGATGTAAAAGATAATTATTTCGATCATCGAGGTTGTCATGTCAATTCTTTTCCAACCGACGTGCTTCTCTTCAGGCTAATCCAATCATTTCAACATTCACAAGATCAATTCTCATTTTTTTCTCAACAGTGTCCTTTCCATCCGTCCTAAGTTGTCTTCATTTTTCCACCCTCCCACTCTTCTTCATCAAGAAGTAAAATTCTGAAATCATGATCCTTTTATTCAGGAGCTATAAGTGCATCATTCTTCGTTCTCTTTTCTTCTCCCGTTGAATCAATTCAAGCTTTTGGTGTTGATCATATCCCTTTCCTCGTTTCAAATGCTTTCCCATGCCGGTGCGCCTCTTAATCGTTCACTTCACGCTATTCATTTGTTCCAGAGTGAGAAGATAGCTCAGAAGATTCGCGATTCCATTCTTAATCCGTTCAAACTATTTCTAGATTGTTATCTCATTCATGCCACTTAATTCAACCGGTGCAATCTCTCTTTTAAAAATCACTTCAACGATGTTTCTTTTGAGTGGGCCCTAACCCATAGGTCTTTCCCAGGATCTTACCTGGCTCTTCTAATTCCGGAGCTATTCTCAAATTCATTTCAAATTTTGACATAAGAATGAATTTTCATTAGTCCGTTGCCTCCTCCAGGATCGCTTTCAAAACATTTTCATCGTTGGCTCAAACTTTTCTCTTTCATTCTCCCGTAGTGCATCAACAATTTTGGTGGTGTTCCTCCTTGTCTTCTTCTGTGTTGAAGACCGAAGAAGAGTTCATCTTAAATCCTTACACGTTCTTCCAAAGATGCATAGTTCAAGCTTGGTGCCATCCTCTCATAACTGTTTTCAATTGTGAGATATTCTTTCATACCCATCCGGAGCATTTCACCAGTTGCTTTCCTTTCTCGATCATCCAAAGGCCATCATTTGAAAGATTTATTCGTTCACAACATTCAGCTCTCATTCCCCAATTCTACCGATGCATCTTCCAAATATCCCCTAATCAGTTCATGTTCTCTTCGTTCTCTCGTATCTGAATTCCCTCAAGTATCTTTGTTCATTTTCTAAAATTCTTCCCGGTGAATCAGTCACTTTTCTTTAATCGTCTTCAAATCTTACCGTGGTTCGTTCAAGATTCCTCTTCCTTTGTTTTCATATCAATTCATTCGTTTTTCCCAAATCCTACCGGTGGTTTGTTGAAGATCTTCTCCAAGTTTGCGCTATATCTCTCCCTAATCCTTCTCAACGAGAATAAGTAGTATGCCAAATCTGTTGCTTGTCATCAATTTAAGTTTATGAAGGATAAACATATAGTAAATCTTATTCTTGTTTCCTCGAGGTGATTCAATTCTTTCTGGAGTTCATTTGTGGTATCAATTCTTGATTCAAGTTGCTCACCTTTCTTTTCTGGAGTTCCAAGTTTTCTTGGATGTCTCATCATGAAGCTCCATCTAAATCATTGCAAGACTTCACCTTGTTCTTTCAACTTCTCTTTTTTCTATCTTTCTCTTTTTACCGGAG
The DNA here is from genome assembly GCF_018294505.1 of Triticum aestivum. Lineage (NCBI taxonomy): Eukaryota > Viridiplantae > Streptophyta > Magnoliopsida > Poales > Poaceae > Triticum > Triticum aestivum. The sequence continues at coordinate 540,182,301 of NC_057801.1, forward strand.
TTCTTCATTGAGGCTATACATGTTGGTTCGTCAAGGATTTAATTCATTCTTCAAGTGTTCACCAAGATCCTTGTTGAAGGAGTTCAAGTATTATTTTTCTTGCATTTCGAAGTGCAGTTCATTCTCCGTTATCTTTGTAAGTGGAGTTTTGTATCTCTTCATTCCTATCAAGCAATCAATTGTTTTTCGTTATGGCGAAATTTCACCTCAAGTTTTGAGATGTTTCCATAAGCCCACAAGGAGCATATCATTTGATTGTTGATTCTCCGTTCAAGCCTTTCTCCTAAGGATGTTCTACAAATTCATTTATGGTATAAGATGTTGCTGTCTTCTCTGTTCTTTTCATTCCATTCCTCTTTTGTTCCGGAGGCATGGCGTTGTTTCTCTCGTCAAGTATCATCCCATCTTGTCAAATTCATGCTATTTACTTCCATTTCCAACCGGAGTGCTACCCGAATTATTTCATTCTTATTACTTCTCTATCTTGTTTTAACCGGAGTGGTTTCAATGTCTATCTTGTCACCTAAGCTCTTCATTCTAGTCGTATTCCTTGTTCCTCTTGTCCAACAGATTGTTTGCTATCTCCATCATCTCTGTTGTTTTCTTTCTTTCAAGTTGTTCAACCTCTCAAGGTTCGTTAGTTTCACTCATTTGTCGAAGAAGCAACTTAGTTTTACCTCTTCCTCTTCCGTTTCTCTCTGGTGCCATCCTTAGATCTCGGGGTGAGATCTCTTGTAAGCGGGGGAGAGTTGTAACGACCCGAGAGCGACGCTCCAGACACTTTCCATATATTTCGTGATCGCTGTGTGTTTTATTTGCTTCTTGCGTTGCCTCATGTCATCATGCCATCATGTAATTTAATTTTTGCAACTCATCTAAATAGATTGTATGGATCTTCGGTCCATTTAAATCGAGGGATGTTCACAATGGTGATTTCTCTTTATAACATACCCTCCCAATATTTAGGGAGCTATATTAAACCATTCCATAACACATTTGCGTTGTTCTTCAAATTTCCTCTTTATCCAACTCAACTTCATTTCTTCCCTTGGGGCCTTTTAGTAAAATTGAGTTGCAATTTTACTTTATCTATAAATGTTCTAAATCAGCCCATAAATCACATCTAGTGAGTAGGGTCATCTCCTATAAATTCAACCCATTTGGAGTTCATTCGAATGGGTTTCGAAATTCAAACATGTCGAGTTAAATTCAACATGTGTGGATTTTATTTCCTCTAAAAATTCTCAGGACATTTTTGTTAAATTCCTCATATTTTTGTGAGCCTAAGGAAATGCCCTCCTGCCCAAGCTCCACCCCTGATCTTTGTTCTTTTCTGTCATATCTCCATTTTTCTTAAAGAATAGAAGAGAAGGAGGGCAGCCTGCACCGCCGGCCTCTTGGGCCTAACCAACCAGACCGGCCCATTTGCCCCTGGAGGCCCAGCCGCCCCCTCGTCTCTCGATCCCCACTCTCTCCTTCGTCCTCCCTGTGCTGCGCCACTGCCCGATCCCCAACCCTCGCTCGCCCCCTCCATCCTCGTCCCGATCGGGAGAGGCTCCCGATCCGCCGCCGTCCATGGTCACCACCCCGTTTGCTCCGCCACCCTGCGCCTCCCCCTCGCCGGACCTTCTCGACCTCCTCGACGCCGGCCCCGCCGCCAAGCGCCGCCGCCTCCCGTCGCCGACCCGCCGTCTTCGCGTCTCCACCCGCAGCCGCAGCTCCCTCGCCCCGGCCTCAAGCTCGCCTCAACCAGCGCCGCCATGGTCACCCAGGGCCTTCTCCTGCCTCGACCCGTCAACCCGCCATAGGAAAACGGCCTCCACCGCGTCGCCGTGTCGCGCTCAGGTCGACCCTCCTCCGTCGGATCCATCCCCGGCGCCATCCTCGCGCGTGGCGTCGCCCGTGCCAAGACCCATCGCCCTCCTTGCCTTGCTCCAACCTCCTCGTCTGCACGACCCGAGGGCACCCTGCTCGTCGTGCTTGCGCGCCTGACGCCCACCTCGGACCGCCGGTGACCTCTCCTGCTTCGCCTCCAGTGCGCCATCCGTGACCTCCTCTGCTGCACCCCAGGCCATGTTCTGTTCCTGCTGCCTTGTCCGAACCCATCACTATGCTCTTGTTCATGTGGCTATGACAGCCGCGCCCCGGCAACACTTTCGTGACACTCTTGTACACATGCATTGTGCGACCGTGGTGGGACCCCAGTTTTGAAATGCAGACGCAAGTTCCACTGCCGTTGATCCCGAAGCCTTTGGACCGCCAAGTTCCACGAAACCTAAGTACCGCGACGACCACCAGACGCCCAAACGAGCACTATTTTCACGGATTGCGCCAAGTTCCACTACCGTCAACCCTCAAGACCACAAGTACCCCTTCGGATATGCCAAGGTCAACTACGCCCGGTGATGCGACAACTACCTCTACCAACGACCCCGAACATCTACCGTCGCCGTGTACCACTACTTCCACTACCGTCGCCATGTACCACTACTTCCACTACGACCGACCGGAGAATGACTACCTCCCATATGACTTGTTCTGCTCCAATGCACGCTTCAAAGGTATAACCCCAAGACGATGACCCGTGGATGAATGTTTGTGATGTATGAGATGGTCGTGTGTGCACCGTCTTCGAGTTGTCATTTCACGTTCCTCCTCGATTGCCATGCTGTCGACCCGTGGGAACCCGATAACCGGGATCACCCCACAGTCTTTTGTATGTTCCGTACATCCACGCTTTCTTTTGCAGCGACATCTCGACGAGTTGTCGGATCATCGGAATGTTGCCATGGCACCATTTCCGTTGTCGTTGCCGTGGCACCCCTTTCGTTCCGCGATGGTGAACAAATGCTAAATGACAAGCTCATGTCAACATTTTTTCTTAAAATTGCATAAAACCTGTATATGTCATCCGCATCATGATAACAACATTTAAAATGTTTAAAATTGTTGTCATTAAAAATTGCTATATGCACATGGGGATTTTCCGGAATTATTGTTTGTCATTTCCGACCTCATTTAAACTTGCCTAAATAGGTAGCTTTGTCATGCCTCATCTTCTTGCCATGCTAACCAAAATTTAATATTGTTGAGTACATAAAAGAGAGTTAACTAAATATTTGAACGTGGTGTTTTGTCAATATACAACTCATTGCATATTGAGCTCCACTTAATTTGTAGTATCCTTTGTTGCACTTTGCCATGCCGTGCATCATTAACCGTACATGCACCATACTTGGTTCAGCATTATGCCATGTTTATTCATGTGTGTTTAACATGTTGTTTGCTTCTTTCCGGTATTACTTCTTGCTAGTTCCGGTTATGTTGCGATTGTGAGGATTCGTTCGATGATGCCTATTCGTCTACTTCATGGATTTGGTCTTCTTCCTAGCGGGATTACAGGCAAGATGACAATCACCTTGGATCTCACTACTATCTTTGCTTTACTAGTTGTCTTGATGCTATCGCTATGTCGCGCTTCCTACCCTTTGTTTTGTTGGAAATATGCCCTAGAGGCAATAATAAAAGCATTATTATCATATTTCCTAGTTCATGATAATTGTCTTTATTCATGCTATAATTGTATTATCCGGAAATCGTAATACACGTGTGAATACATAGACCATAACATGTCCCTAGTGAGCCTCTAGTTGACTAGCTCGTTGGTCAACAGATAGTCATGGTTTCCTGACTATGGACATTAGATGTCATTGACAACGGGATCACATCATTAGGAGAATGATGTGATGGACAAGACCCAATCCTAAGCATAGCACAAGATCGTGTAGTTTGTTTTGCTAGAGCTTTTTCAATGTTAAGTATCTCTTCCTTAGACCATGAGATCGTGTAACTCCCGGATACCGTAGGAGTGCTTTGGGTGTACCAAACGTCACAACGTAACTGGGTGACTATAAAGGTGCACTACAGGTATCTCCGAAAGTGTCTGTTGGGTTGACACAGATCGAGACTGGGATTTGTCACTCCGTATGACGGAGAGGTATCTCTGGGCCCACTCGGTAATGCATCATCATAATGAGCTCAAAGTGACCAAGTGTTTGGTCACGGGATCATGCATTACGGTACGAGTAAAGTGACTTGCCGGTAACGAGACTGAACGAGGTATTGGGATACCGACGATCGAGTCTCGGGCATGTAAAGTACTGATTGACAAAGGGAATAGTATACGGGGTTGCTTGAATCCTCGACATCGTGGTTCATCCGATGACATCATCGAGGAGCATGTGGGAGCCAACATGGGTATCTAGATCCCGCTGTTGGTTATTGACCTGAGAGCCATCTCGGTCATGTCTGCATGTCTCCCGAACCCGTAGGGTCTGCACACTTAATGTTCGGTGACGCTAGGGTTATTAGGAAGACTTGTATGTGAATACCGAATGTTGTTCGGAGTCCCGGATGAGATCCCGGACGTCACGAGGAGTTCCGGAAGGGTCCGGAGGTAAAGATTTATATATGGGAAGTTGTCAAACGAACACCGGAAAGTTTCGGGGGCATATCGGTATTGTACCGGGGCCACCGGAAGGGTTCCGGGGGTCCACCGGGAGGGGCCACCCCTCCCGGGGGGGGCACATGGGCTGCGTGGGGCAGGAGCCAGCCCCTGGAGGGCTGGGCGCCCCCCCCTTGGGCCCATGCGCCTGGGATTGGGGGGGACCCTAGAGGGGGCGCCCCCTTGCTTGGGGGGCAAGTCCCCCCTCCCTGGCCGCCCCCCCCTCTAGATCCCATCTAGAGGGGCCGGCCCCCCTTGCCCCTTCCCCTATAAATAGAGGGGTGAGGGGAGGGCTGCATACACAAGCCAAGGCGCAGCCCCTCCCCTCCCCAACACCTCTCCTCCTCCGTACGTGCTTGGCGAAGCCCTGTCAGAGTACTGCTGCACCAACAACACCACGCCGTCGTGCTGCCGTTGGAGCTGTCTTCCTCAACTTCTCCTTCCTCCTTGCTGGATCAAGACGGAGGATACGTCGTCCGTACCGTACGTGTGTTGAACGCGGAGGTGCTGTCCGTTCAGCACTTGGTCATCGGTGATCTGAATCACGGCGAGTACGACTCCATCATCACCATCCCCTTGAACGCTTCCGCACTCGATCTACAAGTGGTATGTAGATGCAAACTCACTCCCTTGACTCGTTGCTTAGATGAACTCATAGATGGATCTTGGTGAAACCGTAGGAAAATTTTTAATTTTCTGCAACGTTCCCCAACAGTGGCATCATGAGCTAGGTCTATGCGTAGTTCTCTATTGCACGAGTAGAACACAATTTTGTTGTGGGCGTAAATCTTGTCAACTTGCTTGCCGCTACTAGCCTTATCTTGCTTCAGCGGTATTGTGGGATGAAGCGGCCCGGACCAACCTTACACGTACGCTTACGTGAGACCGGTTCCACCGACTAACATGCACTAGTTGCATAAGGTGGCTGACGGGTGTCTGTCTCTCCCACTTTAGTTGAAGCGGATTCGATGAAAAGGGTCCTTATGAAGGGTAAATAGAAGTTGACAAGATCACGTTGTGGTTATTCGTAGGTAAGAAAACATTCTTGCTAGAACCCAATTGCAGCCACGTAAAAGATGCAACAACAATTAGAGGACGTCTAAGTTGTTTTTGCAGCAATTGTCTTGTGATGTGATATGGCCAGAAGTTGTGATGAATGATGAATGATATATTGTGATGTATGAGATCATGTTCTTGTAATAGGAATCACGACTTGCATGTCGATGAGTATGACAACCGGCAGGAGCCATAGGAGTTGTCTTTATTTTTGTATGACCTGCGTGTCATTGAAGAACGCCATGTAAATTACTTTACTTTGTTGCTAAACGCGTTAGCCATAGAAGTAGAAGTAGTCGTTGGCGTGACAACTTCATGAAGACACGATGATGGAGATCATGGTGTCATGCCGGTGACGAAGATGATCATGGAGCCCCGAAGATGGAGATCGAAGGAGCTATATGATATTGGCCATATCATGTCACTATTATATAATTGCATGTGATGTTTATTATGTTTATGCATCTTGTTTACTTAGAACGGCGGTAGTAAATAAGATGATCCCTTACAAAAATTTCAAGAAGTGTTCTCCCCTAACTGTGCACCGTTGCTAAAGTTCGTCGTTTCGAAGCACCACGTGATGATCGGGTGTGATAGATCCTTACGTTCACATACAACGGGTGTAAGACAGTTTTACACATGCAAAACACTTAGGGTTAACTTGATGAGCCTAGCATGTACAAACATGGCCTCGGAACACGGAGACCGAAAGGTCGAACACGAGTCGTATGGAAGATACGATCAACATGAGAATGTTCACCGACGATGACTAGTCCGTCTCACGTGATGATCGGACACGGCCTAGTCGACTCGGATCGTGTAACACTTAGATGACTAGAGGGATGTCTAATCTGAGTGGGACTTCATTATATTAATTTGATTAGATGAACTTAATTATCATGAACTTAGTCTTAAACCTTTGCAAAATATGTCTTGTAGATCAAATGGCCAACGCTCATGTCAACATGAACTTCAACGCGTTCCTAGAGAAAACCAAGCTGAAAGATGATGGCAGCAACTATACGGACTGGGTCGGGAACCTGAGGATCATCCTCATAGCTGCCAGGAAACAATATGTCCTAGAAGGACCGCTAGGTGACGCTCCCGTCCCAGAGAACCAAGACATTATGAATGCTTGGCAGTCTCGTGCTGATGATTACTCCCTCGTTCAGTGTGGCATGCTTTACAGCTTAGAACCGGGGCTCCAAAAGCGTTTTGAGCAACACGGAGCATATGAGATGTTCGAGGAGCTGAAACTAGTTTTCCAAGCTCATGCCCGGGTCGAGAGATATGAAGTCTCCGACAAGTTCTATAGTTGTAAGATGGAGGAAAATAGTTCTGTCAGTGAGCACATACTCAAAATGTCTGGGTTGCACAACCGCCTGTCCCAGCTGGACATTAACCTCCCTGATGAGGCGGTCATTGATAGAATCCTTCAGTCGCTCCCACCAAGCTACAAGAGGTTTGTGCTGAACTACAATATGCAGGGGATGGTGAAGACCATTCCTAAAGTATTTTCAATGCTGAAGTCAACAGAGGTTGAAATCAAGAAAGAACATCAAGTGTTGATGGTCAATAAGACCACTAAGTTCAAGAAGGGCAAGGGTAAGAAGAACTTCAAGAAGGACGGCAAAGATGTTGCCGCACCCGGTAAGCCAGTTGCCGGGAAGAAGTCAAAAAATGGACCCAAGCCTGAGACTGAGTGCTTTTATTGCAAGGGGAAGGGTCACTGGAAGCGGAACTGTCCCAAATACTTAGCGGATAAGAAGGCCGGCAACACCAAAGGTATATTTGATATACATGTAATTGATGTGTACCTTACCAGTACTCGTAGTAACTCCTGGGTATTTGATACCGGTGCCGTTGCTCATATTTGTAACTCACAGCAGGAGCTGTGGAATAAGCGGAGACTGGCAAAGGACGAGGTGACGATGCGCGTCGGGAATGGTTCCAGGGTCGATGTGATCGCCGTCGGCACGCTACCTCTACATTTACCTATGGGATTAGTTTTGAACCTTAATAATTGTTATTTGGTGCCAAGTTTGAGCATGAACATTGTATCTGGATCTCGTTTGATACGAAATGGCTACTCATTTAAATCCGAGAATAATGGTTGTTCTATTTATATGAGAGATATGTTTTATGGTCATGCCCCGATGGTCAATGGTTTATTCTTAATGAATCTCGAACGTAGTGTTACACATATTCATAGCGTGAATACCAAAAGATGTAAAGTTGATAACGATAGTCCCACATATTTGTGGCACTGCCGCCTTGGTCACATTTGTGTCAAGCGCATGAAGAAGCTCCATGCTGATGGACTTTTAGAGTCTCTCGATTATGAATCATTTGACACATGCGAACCATACCTCATGGGCAAAATGACCAAGACTCCGTTCTCCGGAACAATGGAGCGAGCAACCAACTTGTTGGAAATCATACATACCGATGTGTGCGGTCCAATGAGTGTTGAGGCTCGCGGAGGATATCGTTATGTTCTCACTCTCACAGATGACTTGAGTAGATATGGGTACGTCTACTTGATGAAACACAAGTCTGAGACCTTTGAAAAGTTCAAGGAATTTCAGAATGAAGTAGAGAATCAACGTGACCGAAAGATAAAATTCTTGCGATCGGATCGTGGAGGAGAATATTTAAGTCACGAATTGGTACACACTTAAGAAAATGTGGAATCATTTCACAACTCACGCCGCCTGGAACACCTCAGCGAAACGGTGTGTCCGAACGTCGTAATCGCACTCTATTGGATATGGTGCGATCTATGATGTCTCTTACCGATTTACCGCTATCATTTTGGGGATACGCTCTAGAGACAGCTACATTCACTTTAAATAGGGCACCGTCTAAATCCGTTGAGATGACACCGTATGAATTATGGTTTGGGAAGAAACCTAAGTTGTCGTTTCTAAAAGTTTGGGGATGCGATGCTTATGTCAAGAAACTTCAACCTGAAAAGCTCGAACCCAAGTCGGGAAAATGCGTCTTCATAGGATACCCTAAAGAAACCATTGGGTATACCTTCTACTTAAGATCCGAGGGCAAGATCTTTGTTGCCAAGAACGGATCCTTTCTGGAAAAGGAGTTTCTCTCGAAAGAAGTAAGTGGGAGGAAAGTAGAACTTGATGAAGTACTACCTCTTGAACGGGAAAGTAGTGCAGCTCAGGAAAATGTTCCTGTGATGCCTACACCAACTGAAGAGGAAAATAATGATGATGATCAAGGTACTTCGGATCAAGTTGCTATTGAACTTCGTAGGTCCACAAGGACACGTTCCGCACCAGAGTGGTACGGCAACCCTGTCCTGGAAATCATGTTGTTAGACAACGGTGAACCTTCGAACTATGAAGAAGCGATGGCGAGCCCAGATTCCAACAAATGGCTAGAAGCCATGAAGTCCGAGATAGAATCCATGTATGAAAACAAAGTATGGACTTTGACTGACTTGCCCGATGATCGGCGAGCGATAGAAAACAAATGGATCTTTAAGAAGAAGACGGACGCGGATGGTAATGTCACCATCTATAAAGCTCGACTTGTCGCTAAGGGTTATCGACAAGTTCAAGGGATTGACTACGATGAGACTTTCTCTCCCGTAGCGAAGCTTAAGTCCGTCTGAATCATGTTAGCAATTGCCGCATACTATGATTATGAGATATGGCAGATGGACGTCAAAACGGCATTCCTTAACGGGCATCTTAAGGAAGAACTGTATATGATGCAGCCAGAGGGTTTTGTCGATCCTAAGAATGCTAACAAAGTATGCAAGCTCCAGCGATCCATTTATGGGCTGGTGCAAGCATCTCGGAGTTGGAACATTCGCTTTGATGAAATGATCAAAGCGTTTGGGTTTATGCAAACTTATGGAGAAGCCTGCGTTTACAAGAAAGTGAGTGGGATCTCTGTAGCATTTCTCCTATTATATGTAGATGACATACTTTTGATGGGAAATGATATAGAATTCTTGGACAGCATTAAGGCCTACTTGAATAAGTGTTTTTCAATGAAGGACCTTGGAGAAGCTGCTTATATATTAGGCATCAAGATCTATAGAGATAGATCGAGACGCCTCATAGGTCTTTCACAAAGCACATACCTTGATAAGATTTTGAAGAAGTTCAAAATGGATCAGTCCAAGAAGGGGTTCTTGCCTGTATTGCAAGGTGTGAGATTGAGCTCGGCTCAATGCCCGACCACGGCAAAAGATAAAGAAGAGATGAGCGTCATCCCCTATGCCTCAGCCATAGGATCTATTATGTATGTCATGCTGTGTACCAGACCTGATGTAAACCTTGTCGTAAGTTTGGTAGGAAGGTACCAAAGTAATCCCGGCAAGGAACACTGGACAGCGGTCAAGAATATCCTAAATTACCTGAAAAGGACGAAGGACATGTTTCTCGTTTATGGAGGTGACGAAGAGCTCGTCGTAAAGGGTTACGTCGACGCTAGCTTCGACACAGATCTGGATGACTCTAAGTCATAAACCGGATACGTGTATATGTTGAATGGTGGAGCAGTAAGCTGGTGCAGCTGCAAGCAGAGCGTCGTGGCGGGATCTACATGTGAAGCGGAGTACATGGCAGCCTCGGAGGCAGCGCATGAAGCTATTTGGGTGAAGGAGTTCATCACCGACGTAGGAGTCATACCCAATGCGTCGGGGCCGATCAAACTCTTCTGTGACAACACTGGAGCTATTGCCCTTGCCAAGGAGCCCAGGTTTCACAAGAAGACCAGGCACATCAAGCGTCGTTTCAACTCCATCCGTGAAAATGTTCAAGATGGAGACATAGATATTTGCAAAGTACATACGGATCTGAATGTCGCAGATCCATTGACTAAACCTCTCTCGCGAGCAAAACATGATCAACACCAGAACTCTATGGGTGTTCGATTCATCACAATGTAACTAGATTATTGACTCTAGTGCAAGCGGGAGACTGTTGGAAATATGCCCTAGAGGCAATAATAAAAGCATTATTATTATATTTCCTTGTTCATGATAATTGTCTTTTATTCATGCTATAATTGTATTATCCGGAAATCGTAATACATGTGTGAATACATAGACCATAACATGTCCCTAGTGAGCCTCTAGTTGACTAGCTCGTTGGTCAACAGATAGTCATGGTTTCCTGACTATGGACATTAGATGTCATTGACAACGGGATCACATCATTAGGAGAATGATGTGATGGACAAGACCCAATACTAAGCATAGCACAAGATCGTGTAGTTCGTTTTGCTAGAGCTTTTTCAATGTTAACTATCTCTTCCTTAGACCATGAGATCGTGTAACTCCCGGATACCGTAGGAGTGCTTTGGGTGTACCAAACGTCACAACGTAACTGGGTGACTATAAAGGTGCACTACAGGTATCTCCGAAAGTGTCTGTTGGGTTGACACGGATCGAGACTGGGATTTGTCACTCCGTATGACGGAGAGGTATCTCTGGGCCCACTCGGTAATGCATCATCATAATGAGCTCAAAGTGACCAAGTGTTTGGTCACGGGATCATGCATTACGGTATGAGTAAAGTGATTTGCCAGTAACGAGACTGAACGAGGTATTGGGATACCGACGATCGAGTCTCGGGCATGTAACGTACCGATTGACAAAGGGAATAGTATACGGGGTTGCTTGAATCCTCGACATCGTGGTTCATCCGATGACATCATCGAGGAGCATGTGGGAGCCAACATGGGTATCCAGATCCCGCTGTTGGTTATTGACCTGAGAGCCGTCTCGGTCATGCCTGCATGTCTCCCGAACCCGTAGGGTCTGCACACTTAAGGTTCGGTGACGCTAGGGTTATTAGGAAGACTTGTATGTGAATATCGAATGTTGTTCGGAGTCCCGGATGAGATCCCGGACGTCACGAGGAGTTCCGGAAGGGTCCGGAGGTAAAGATTTATATATGGGAAGTTATCAAACGGACACCGGAAAGTTTCGGGGGCATATCGGTATTGTACCGGGGCCATCGGAAGGGTTCCGGGGGTCCATCGGGAGGGGCCACCCCTCCCAGGGGGCCACATGGGCTGCATGGGGCAGGAGCCAGCCCCTGGAGGGCTGGGCGCGCCCTCCCCTAGGCCCATGCGCCTGGGGTTGGGGGGGAACCCTAGAGGGGGCGCCCCCCTTGCTTGGGGGGCAAGTCCCCCCTCCCTGGCCGCCGCCCCCCCCCCTCTAGATCCCATCTAGAGGGGCCGGCCCCCTTTGCCCCTTCCCCTATAAATAGAGGGGTGAGGGGAGGGCTGCATACACAAGCCAAGGCGCAGCCCCTCCCCTCCCCAACACCTCTCCTCCTCCGTACGTGCTTGGCGAAGCCCTGTCAGAGTACTACTGCACCAACAACACCACACCGTCATGCTGCCGTTGGAGCTGTCTTCCTCAACCTCTCCTTCCTCCTTGCTGGATCGATACGGAGGAGACGTCGTCCGTACCGTACGTGTGTTGAACGCGGAGGTGCTGTCCATTCAGCACTTGGTCATCGGTGATCTGAATCACGGCGAGTACGACTCCATCATCACCATCCCCTTGAACGCTTCCGCACTCAATCTACAAGTGGTATGTAGATGCAAACTCACTCCCTTGACTCGTTTCTTAGATGAACTCATAGATGGATCTTGGTGAAACCGTAGGAAAAATTTTAATTTTCTGCAACGTTCCCCAACATGTTTATCAAGCCTCCCAAATTGCCATGACAGCCTCTAACCTTTTCGACCCTCCTAGCAAACCGTTGTTTGGCTATGTTACCACTTTGCTCAGCCCTTCTTATAGGGTTGCTAGTTGCAGGTGCAGTTGCAGGTTGTTCCACGTTGGGAAATGGATATCGTGGGATATCACAATATCTCTTATATTTAATTAATGCACATTATACTTGGCAAAGGGTGGAAGGCTCGGCCTTATGCCTGGTGTTTTGTTCCACTCTTGCCGCCCTAATTTCCGTCATACCGGTGTTATGTTCCTTGATTTTGCATCCCTAACACGATGAGGGTTTATGGGCCCCTCTTGACAGTTCGCTTTGAATAAAACTCTTCCAGCAAGGCCCAACATTGATTTTAACTTTTGCCAACATAATAATATGAAATTAATTAATTAATTTTCATAGGGGGTCGTATCCCCGAGGATTCTTAATTCAACATAATACAAGGGGGCTAGTGCTGATGGTGTTGGTCCCAAACTAGAGCACCATGCGGGACCGCCCCTTGGCAACTTGGGGTATGTGGTACCTATGCGCCTAGCTCATCCATCATGGCCTGAGACGAGATACGCAGGGCTACTATCAGGGTGTCAGCACGCCGGAAGGTCTTGCTGGATTTGTTTTCTTGTGCACCGGGACCCCGAGTTTGATCGGATGTTCCGAGATGGAGGATTGTCTCCGCTGTTCGTGAGCTTGTCATGGGCTAAGTTGGGACATCCCTGTAGGGTTTAAACTTTCGAGAGCCGTGCCCGTTGTTATGTGGTAGATGATAATTTTTAATGTTCGGTTGTAGAGAACTTGACACCAGATCCGAAATAAAATACACCAACCGCGCGCGTAACCGTGACTGCCTCTTTTCGAGCGAGTCGAGAAGAGAACACGGTGGGGTTATGTTTGAACGTAAGTAGTTCCGGATCACTTCTTAATCATTACTATTTTGCGACCATTTGCGTAGTTTCTCATCTTACTCTTGTACTCGTAAGTTAGCCTCCATACAATGCTTAATCACTTGCTCCAACCTCACCACTCATCCATTCCATACCCATTAAGCTTTGCTAGTCTTGATACCCATGGTAATGGGATTGCTGAGTCCTCGTGGCTCATAGATTACTACAACAATAGTTGCAGGTACAGGTAATGCGATGATCCGACGCGAGTGTGATGCTTGCTTGTTTGAAGTTCTTCTTCTGCTTCTTCTTCGATCAAGGGGTATAGGTTCTGGGTCAGGAGCCTGGGCTAGCAGGGTGGATGCCGTTCTTCTTTTTTGTTTGATTTCATCCGTAGTCGGATCCTGCTCTTTTGTAATATGATTGCTATGTATTGATGAACTGTTGTATTAATGTTGTAGCTTGTGGCGAGTGTAAGTCTTTATCTTGTATTCTCATCTATTCAGTACATGGTATGTTCTTATGATATCCACCTTGTTATGCACTCAAAATGCGATTGTGCCCCAATCATGAATTCATCACATGATTGGGATAGAATCGCATCTTGGGCGCTACAAGTTGGTATCAGAGCCTTACCGACCTTAGGAGCCCCTTGATTGATCGAGCCACTGCTGTTGGTAAGTCTAGAAGAAAACTATTTTGAGTCTAGTTCTATATCGGAGAGTACAAATTCTTTTTACTCCTTATCCCCTTCGTTGCTCTGGTGAGGATTCATGACATAGATGTTTTGACTTCACTCTCCTCTGTTTCACTCAATTTTTCTTAGGATCACGTGGGTATTGTTGGAATTGTTGCAATACCGATGTGACGAGAATTTTGTCTTGTGCCTCCCAATTGTATGGATTGGACCCAGGGAGTTGAGCTCCAAGGTGTTTTCGTCATAGTTGTAATCGTTTCATTTCGGGAATACCAGTGGACACCGACATCGAAACGCTCCCATACTTTTCATGGTGGCAAATAGTGTCGTGACTTATCCCCAATACTAGAGGAGATAGCACGGATGATCCTCCATGACTAGTATCGTTGTGTGTTAGAAGGTCTGAGGTACACAATTTCCAAGGTTTTCTTCGTTATGTGTTGACGGATGGATACAGTTGGAGTGTAGGATTTGTTAGTTGCGTGAGATATTTGTGCCTCCCTGCACCCCCAACACCAGATTGCATAACCAGAAAGTTTCAGGAGTTCATAGGTGGGAATTCGTGTAGTTACATAGGATATCTTTCTGACAGATGCATGATGTGAGATTGGGGTTCGACGTCTAGTGGTCCGCCTGTCCATGGTTGGTGTTACAGTGGTCTCGTTGTGTCTTAAAGAGTCCTTGGCTATGCTAACTCGGGGACGCATCGTATGTCATGTGCACTGCCTTGTACATGATGGTGTTGTACGATCAAACCCGTGTGGGCCCCACCACAAAAATTTCGGATGAAATCTCTATCATCTGTTTGTTTCCGGCTTATTCCGCAAGACAAATCCTTTGTTTTCTTTTGAGTTGTGGTATTCGAGTTGCTTCGATGTCAAGTGTAGATTCCATACCTTTCCCAAGGGGTGTTCTCATATTTCGATGTGAAAGCTAATCATTTCGATCATCGAGGTTGTCATGTCAATTTTTTTCAACCGGCGTGCTTCTCTTTAGGCTAATCCAATCATTTCAACATTCAAGATAAATTCTCATTTTTTTCTCAACGATGTCTATTCCATCCGTCCTAAGTTGTCTTCATTTTTCCACCATCCCAGGCTTCTTCGTCAAGAAGTCAAATTCTGAATCATGATCCTTTTATTCATGAGAAGTTTCTTTATTCTCTACTTCAATGCTCTTACCCGGTGATTCCTCGTGAAGATGTTGAGGATCTATAAGTGCATCATTCTTCGTTCTCTTTTCTTCTCATGTGGATTTAGTTTAAGCTTTTGGTGTTGATCATATCCCTTTCCTCATTTCAAATGCTTTCCCATGCCGGTGCACCTCTTAATCGTTCATTTCTCGCTACTCATTTGTTCCGGATTGAGAAGATAGCTCAAAAGATTCGCGATTCCAGTCTTAATCCGTTCAAGCTATTTCTTGATTGCTATCTCATTCATGTCACTTAATTCAACCGGTGCAATCTCTCATTTGAAAATCACTTCAATAGTGTTTCTTTTGAGTGGGCCTAACCCACAGGTCTTTCCCAGGATCTTACCTGGCTCTTCTAATTTTGGAGCTTTTCTCAAATTCATTTCAAAATTTGACATAAGAATGAATTTTCATCAGTTCGATGCCTCCTCCAAGATCGCTTTCAAAACATTTTCATCGTTGGCTCAACCTTTCCTCTTTTCATTCTCCCAGAGTGTATCAACAATTTTGGTGGTGTTCCTCGTTGTCTTTCTCTTTGTTGAAGACCGAAGAAGAGTTCCTCTTTAATCCTTACCCATTCGTCCAAAGATGTGTAGTTCATGCTTGGTGCCATCCTCTCAGAATTGATTTCGATTGTGAGAAATTCTTTCATACCCATCTGGAGCATTTCACCAGTTGCTTTCCTTTCTCGATCATCCAAAGGCCATAATTTCGAAAGATTTATTCATTCACAACATTCAGCTCTCATTCCCCAATTCTACCTATGCATCATCCAAATATCCTCTAATCAGTTCATGATCTCTTCGTTCTCTCGTATATGAATTCCCTCAAGTATCTTCGTTCGCTTTCTAAAATTCTTCCCGGTGACTCGGACACTTTTCTTCACTCGTCTTCTAATCTTACGGTGCTTCATTCAAGATTCCTCTTCCTTTGTTTTCATATCAATTCATTCGTTTTTCCCAAATCCTACCGGTGGTTTTTTGAAGACCTTCTCCAAGTTTGCGCTATATCTCTCCCTAATCCTTCTCAACGAGAATAAGCAGTATGCCAAATCTGTTGCTTGTCATCAATTTAAGTTGATGAAGGATAAACATATAGTAAATCTTATTCTTGTTTCCTCGAGGTGATTCAATTCTTTCCGGAGTTCACTCAGGGTATCAATTCTCATTTCAAGTTGCTCACCTTTCTTTTCCGGAGTTCCAAGTTTTCTTGGATGTCTCATCACCAAGCTCCATGTAAATCATTGCAAGGCTTCACCTTGTTCTTTCAACTTCTTTTTTTCTATCATTCTCTTTTTACCGGAGTTCTTCATGGAGTCTATACATGGTGGTTCATCAAGGATTTAATTCATTCAAGTATTCACCAAGATCCTTGTTGAAGGAGCTCAAGCATTCTTTTTCTTGTTTTTCGAAGTGCAATTAATTCTTCGTTATCTTTGGAAGTGGAGTTTTGCATTTCATCATTCCTATCAAGCAATCAACTGTTTTTCCTTAGTGGCAGAATTTCACCTCAAGTTTTGAGATGTTTTCATAAGCCCACAAGGAGCATATCATTTAATTGTTGATTCTCCGTTGAAGCCTTTCTCCTAAGGATGCTCTTCAATTCATTTATGGTAGAAGATGTTGTTGTCTTTTTTTCATTCCATTCCTTGTTTTGTTCCGTAGGCATGACGTTGTTGCTCTCGTCAAGTATCATCCCATCTTGTCAAATTCATACTATTTTCTTTCATTTCCAACCGGAGTGTTGTCCGAATTATTTCATTCTTATTACTTCTCTATCTTGTTTTAACCGGAGTGGTTTCAGTGTCTATCTTGTCACCTAAGCTCTTCATTCTAGTCGTATTCCTTGTTCCTCTTGTCCAACGGACTGTTTGCTATCTCCTTCATCTCTGTTGTATTCTTTCTTTCAAGTTGTTCAACCTCTCAAGGTTCGTTAGTTTCACTCATTTGTCGAAGAAGCAACTTAGTTTTACCTCTTCCCCTTTCGTTTCTGTACAGTGCCATCCTTAGATCTCGGGGCGAGATCTCTTGTAAGTGGGGGAGAGTTGTAACGACCCGAGACCGACGCTCCAGACGCTTTCCATATATTTCGTGATCGCCGTTTTATTTTCTTGTTGCATTGCATGATGTCATCATGCCATCATGTCATTTAAGTTTTGCAACTCATCTAAATAGATTGTATGGATCTTCGGTCCATTTAAATTGAGGTATATTCACAATGGTTATTTCTCTTTATAACATATCCTCCCAATATTTAGGGAGCTATATTAAACCATTCCATAACACCTTTGCGTTGTTCTTCAAATTCCCTCTTTATCCAACTCAACTTCATTTCTTACTTTGAGGCCTTTTAGTAAAATTGAGTTGCAATTTTACTTTATCCATAAATGTTCCAAATCAGCCCATAAATCACATCTAGTGTGTAGGGTCATCTCCTATAATCTCAACCCATTTAGAGTTCATTCGAATGGGTTTCGAAATTCAAAAATGTTGAGTTAAATTCAACATGTGTGGATTTTACTTCCTCTAAAAATCCTCGGGCCATTTTTGTTAAATTCCTCATATTTTTATGAGCCTAAGGAAATGCCCTCCTGCCCAAGCTCCACCCCTAATCTCTCGTTCTTTTGTCATATCTCTATTTAAAAAAAGGAGTAGAAGAGAGGATGGGCAGCCTACACCGCCGGCCTCTTGGGCCTAACCAATTAGACTGGCCCATTTGCCCCTAGAGGCCTAGCCGCCACCACCAGCTCCATAACTCTAGCTACCCCGATCCCCTCCTATCGATCCCCACTCTCTCCTTCGTCCTCCCTGTGCCGCGCCACTGCCCGATCCCCAACCCTTGCTCACCCCCTCCATCCTCGTCCCGATCGGGAGAGGCTCCCGATCCGCCCCTGTCCATGGTCGCCACCTCGTGTACTCTGGCACCCTACGCCTCCCCCTCGCCGGACCTTCTCGACCTCCTTGACACCGGCCTGGAAAATGCGACGCAGGACTCGCCGGCCGTGAGGGTTTATATAGCAAGCTGGTAAGGATTGGTATTTTGGGGGATTTCACGGAGTTAGGCGGGAAGCTTGCACGGGAACTTGTGAGGTTGCGTGGGAACGGGCTCACCGACGATTCATTTGCGCTACCGTTTGGCCAAAAGAACGCCGCCACGTGCTGCACAAGCTTGCGCTGTAAGCCTACTACGACAGTGGGGTGACAAGATGTGTGAGAGGAGGACGAAAGTCCACATACACATATGGTTAATAAAAAAATATTTGCGATTTAATTACCTAGTATACCCCCGTCCTGGTTTATAAGTAGGATTTAACTAATAAAATACGATGCATGTCGCCAAAGATTATATAGTTGGATTTGTATTTGAACATAGTTTCCAATTATATAATTTTTATAACATGCATTAACATTTTATTGGTTAAATTTGAGGGCAAAGTATGGCACATAATATAAAGGGGACTATAGATCAAGACAGAGGTAGTTGTACACTGCCGCTCTCTACGCAGCGACACAAGTGTCGGCCGGCTTGTAGGCGACCATTTCCTGCGTGTTCAAGTGCTCTATGCGTATGGTTGCTTGCGGTTGAGGCGGCCGCAGCATGCTCTGCTGGCGTCCCGCCACGCGCGCTCTGCTCTCACGTCCCTCCAGGTGCTCTTGTCTCTCCATGCGCACTGCCAGTGTTTGGGTCCGCCGCACAATCACGCACGTTCGTGTGCATGCGGTTGCGTCGGGCGCGACGCGACAATGCAGTTACCCGCTGCAAAAACTGCCATTTATTCCTACGGCCATTTACCATCACCTCTCGCGTCACACGACACAATAAGCACACCCATGACGACACATACAGAGAGGACATCCAGCGGTTCCAATGGCGCTCCCAGCGGCCGATGACGACAACGGCGGGCAGTTCACCATGCATCACATAGTGGACACCCACGTGAGGGGGAAGGCCCTCTCGGTGGTGTGCATGAACGATCCAGTTTCGGTGGAGAGCTCCATCCAAACTATGGAGAAGTTCCTTGCCGAGGACAAGTACCAAGTGGTCGGCTTCGACCTCGAGTGCACCATTAGTCGTGCCGGGCACAATTAGAAGGTTGTCGTTGCCCAATTGTGCGTGCAACATGACGTCCTCGTCTACCACTACCACCTGGTGAGCGTTTCTCAGGTTTATCAACAGCTCTGACTACAATTTCGCTATGGTGGACACCACCAACGCTCTAAAAGCGCTCAAGGTTTCGGGCTGGAAATGCTAGAATCTTGTCAACATCCAGGACCACTACAAGGTCTGGGGCAGTGACAACAACAAACTGAACTCCCTGGTTGACCTCGCCTCAGCCATCATCGACCCCTACTACATGAAGGCGAAGGATGAGAGCAAGAAGGACAAGAATGCTTGGCATAGTGTTTGGCATGAGAGACTAGATGAACAACATGTCAAGTACGCGACCAAGGACGCGTACACAAGCTACGAGATGTACAGGCAGATCGTTGACATGAGGAAGTATCTTCTTCATAGAGGGATGTACAAGAGGATCGTTGACAGGCGGATCGTTGAGTGGATGCACCAGATGAGGGATTGAGCCACAGAGTAGTGGCGGGAGTGTCACAAGAAGTAGATGACTAGACGATCGTTTCTCCTACTTTAGAATGCATGCAATTGTTTATTGAGGTGTGTGTGAATGATCTTATAGTCACTCATGTAATTGGATGTTTATTTCAGTTATATATATATATATACACATTTTATTCTTCTGTAGACAGAGCAAATGACACGACTTATTAGCAGCAATTGCCTGTGTTATTATTGGTCTTCGCACACATTTCTGATTACGGACCTATTTCCCGCGTGTCACACACATCTTGTTCAATTGAACCGTTTCCATTGTGTTGCCTAATCACACACAGTTCATCCTAGTGAACTGTATGCCATATATCGCAGACACCCTCACTGTCTGCCTATTTCTGTTGTTCTTCATCATTCCAAACAGTTCTTCTTGTTTAGACGTTTGCCACCCATCGCACACGCACATCTAATATGAACCGTGTTTGATGTCGACGCCATCGCAAACGTTTTGCATCTTTTTTATGGTTTTATTACATCACCGTTTGTGATTGATGCATCACACACAGTTCCGTCGAAGGGTCTCTGATTCAACTATCACGTTTGGACCATCCTGCAGTAGTGCATGTTTCTTGCACTAGGTGTATCCCCTTCAGCGAGACTATCTTCGATCTCGCTTAAGGCAAGATATAGCTCCTGCACAACGTTCCCACCTTTCATTTCACCATTGCCCCCGGTGGATCCTAAGCCCGTTCCAAATTTTGGATTGAATTAAAAAAACTATCATACTCGCTGCTTAGATCTGTCTTTGCGACTATTTGTCTAACCGATTTTGATCTGTTAGGCTCACTTGTAAGTGCTAGCATGGCAAATAATGGTCAACATCCTTTGTTGTGTTTTAATTGGATGTGGGTCCCGCCCTTGGCCAAAGGAGCCGTCCCTTTTTACTACCCCCTTTCTTTTAAAGGTGAGCTAATGGGCCGGCCCTATTTCTCACGCTAGGTGTATGACCTTCAAGGAGACTATCTTTGATATCGCTTTCTTTTAAAAGCGAGCTAATGGGCCGACCCTGTTTCTTGCACTAGGTGTATCCCCTTCATCGAGACTATCTTCAAATCTCGCTTAAGGTAAGATATAGCTCCCGCGTCGCGTTCCCACCTTTCATTTCACCATTGCCCCGGGTGGATCCTAAGCCCATTTCAAATTTTGGATTGAATTAAAAAAACTATCGCACTCGCTACTTAGATCTGTCTTTGCGACTATTTGACTAATCGATTTTTGACCGTTTAGGCTCTCTTGTAAGTGCTGGCATGGAAAATAATGTTCAACATCGTTTGTTGACTTTAATTTGGATGTGGGTCCCACCCCTGGCCAAAGGAGCCGTCCCTACCAACCTGGAAGAAGCACGACCTCCGTTTCCATGCCCACCAGCATGGTCGTCCCAGCTTGATAGTACGAATGCGACAGACAATGCGGCGACACGAGCAAGGCTCGCGAGCGCATATCACACAAGGGGGATTCCAGGAGGCTGCCTTATATGCATGCAAAGAATAGGAGCGTCGTCACTTGGTGTCCTCCCTGGGGCAGTGCCGAGGGGGAAGGTGGTGGCCCGGGCAAGGCACTGAGGGTAGGGTGGCAGATCTGACGACGGGAGGGAAGATTGTCGAGTGCATGATATAATAAAAAAGACGCATTCGTGACAATTTTCTATCATGAAAAGAACACTTCCATGACAAAAACATGATGAAAACATACATTGTCACAAATGTGTTGGTGACATACTGCCATGACAAATGATTATGAGAAAAATGGATTTTTCGTCATGGGCAGGAGGGCCGTGCACATGGATGACATCCTTTGGGCCTTCCATCCCATAAAAATTAATAGTAGAAGCGAGGCAAGATTTATTGGAAATTTCTACACTGAGTTCCACCTGGCTCGATATATAGTGGGTGGTTGGTCTGATACTTCTCAAATGTATCAATAATTTTTGCATGATTCATGCTATATTGCTATCACTTTAAGCACTTCATGCATGATTTTTATTGAATTTTATTAGACTAACATATTGATTTAGTGCGAGTGCCACTTCCCATTTCTTAATGTATTTGCATTTTCACAAAAATACACAAAAAAGTCTTGGGAAAATCAGAAATAAAATAAAATGAAGGTTTCGGGAGGAGAAGGACCCCTAGGGACGTAGGCCCACACTCGGTGGGGACCACATGCCCTAGGCGCCCTTGGGTTGGAGGCACCTAGAGGCAGTGCCTGCAGCCCGTGGGCCACCCATGCTGTGGTACCCTGCAAATGCAAAAAGTTTAGTTGTAGCCTTTTTGAAGTAAGATCATCGATCCCACAACATGCACATGAATTGGACTTTGTTCCTTTTAGATACTTATGGAGTTAGCTACCGTAATGCGTCGAGTAGATGAGGAAGGGTGGATTTGGAGACAAGATGGTCTCCTAAAAGGGGATCTCGATGGCATATTTGCAGGTATAGCAACGTGGGTAGTGCATGAGTAGTTAACCTAAGGGGATAGGTGGATGTGTGGACGTGAATGGAGGAGTACATGTAACTGATCATGTAACACCGTGGCGAATTGGGTTCTTTCCCCCTCTCTCTGTAATGAATGATACGCACACTCATGCGCATTCAAGAAAAAGGGTTAGTTGTCGACGCAAAGCAAAATGAAGGCGGGAGGTTGTAGTGATTTTGAGTAGAGCGCAAACAAAAGTAAATAAAGTAAAACAACTAAAAGACCACAAAGGAGCAAATAAAGCATTGAAGCCGATAGATGAATAAAGCGTTCTCAGGGAGACCAAAATTCCCATTAGTATGTGTCTAATGTAACATACGCTACTACATAGTTCTAAGTTGGATACTTGAGTCACTCTTGATATTTGTGCTTGGGCCAATCCGGGTGCAGAATAAGTTCTACTCTAGGTAGACTTCATACCAGACATGCTAGTACCATAGTTTTCCCTCTCTAGTTCTCATCACAGTATTTAAAAGATTCCTTGTGAACACGAGATCACCGAGGGTATTTCGTTACTCCCCTATCAGTTGCAAAGGCGAGGTAGATAGGTTTTTACTGTCACCTCGAATTACCTCAACATCCTAATCTGTACAATGAAGGTAATATACTTCGTGACCTTACGTTGGAAATGCTGAGTGGGGCCCCTTCACAACATTCATGAAGGCTATTAAACCAAACATTCAACAGCGAATCTCATATCGTTATAAATGTTTCAGCTCCTATACATACCAAAGTTCATGCATATCACGGGTACTAAAGGAACTACTCACACATGAAGACAACAAACATAATACGAATAGCGATGGTAAAAATGAATGACACAATTGGGTAATACACGTAGGGATCCACAAGGGTTTGGTATTACAATGAGATGGCGATGGATGGTGGTGAAGATGATTGATGTCGGCATCGCCTTGCATGAGGTGGTGGTGATGATGGATCCCCCCTTGTCGATTCCCCCCACTAATGCCTTCTATAGGCTAGGGTCCTATGTTGTGGACGAGTTTCTAGGATCTCTCTTCCTCTGCCACACAGGGGTGAAATAGTTTATGACTAGATATAGGATAATACTAACTATTACCAATTTAAAGAATATGCTTTTGTAGGGGGTGCCATGGCAAACATAGCATGCCCACTAGATCTGCCCCTATCTCACACTCCTAGAGGACCTGCATAGTCTAGCAAGCTTATGTGTGCATTCATTTTGTTTTGGGCGGAGAAGTTCATGTGAGTTGACATTCAGGTAAAACATTTACAAGATTTATGACACCCATCTCACAAAGTTTTTTAAATACCCCATATATTAATTAATTAAACAAAAGGTTACTACAATCATTCATTATAGCATATGCCACGTAGGGCGGGACAAAGTTAACTAGCAACCAATCTGATCTACTACTAAAATTAAACTTAGCAATCTCTTCTGCCACCTCATTGGCCCACCGATTTATTTTTGAAAAACTCAAATTTTGGAACATCTTGGCGATACTCAGAGCTTCTTTCTTCAGATCAACGAGAGGGGATCTATCAAGCTTCTCATTTGTAAAGAAATGATGTGCGAAACCATAGTCAGTCTCCAAAATAAATAGACTGGTGAAGGGTAATACCGATATAAAGTCCTGTTAGGCAAGTGCGAAGCTCGGCTTCATTGACACTGGTACACTGAACAATAAAATTGCACGAGGAAATAATAATTTTGCCGACAGAATTTCTAGCAACAACCCCCACACTTGCATCATTGATACACTCCACAAAACTAGCGGCAACATTGATCTTGATATAGTCAGCAGGAGGTGATTTCCACACCACATGCTATTTCAATGGTGCATAATCCACAATAACACCTCCCACCTTTTTCTTACCTTTGTCATGAGAATCAAACTAAGTAGTGTCGTGATTGTCCATGTAAGAGGAACAATATTTTCTCACAAAATTTCCCGAGATAGTAATGGATTCCTTACCCTTTCCAAAAATTAAGTCATTACTCAGATGCCATGCTTGCCAGAAAAGGAATAAGACTTGCTTATGCTGCTACAAGCTCAACTGATCCAGCAAAGTCAAAAGCCAATCTGGTCCCAAGAATTTGGAGAACACTTCATCCGGGATATTCCATGAATCTCTTGAGGCCAACCGTAGAGCACGAGCTTTAGAGCACCTCACAAGAGCATGAAAAGTGCTTTCGTCTTCTACACCACAAATAGAGTACATACCTGAATTAGTCTAATGGGGCTTAACTCTATTCATCTAGACTACCAAGCTATAGGTAGGGGCACACCATGCAAAAATCCTAATCTTCTGGGGGATATTAGCATTCTAAATCAACTCCCATATCTTTCTTCTCCCTCTGGGTTGCCACTAGATTGGCCAATGGTATCCTGGCTATCCTTCAATTTAAGCGCAAAATCATACACACTTTTAACAGAAAATATACCATTCTTATCATAGTGCCACGCGATAAAACCTCCCTCCCCATAGGCATGAATATGAATCTTTAGAATCTCATCACCATCATGTGGACAGAAAATATGCTTTACCAAATTTTCATCCCAACACTTAGCCCTTCTCATGAATAAATTAGGGATCCACTTCAATCTAGTATTATGCCTTTTTGCAGAAATTTTTAGGCCATAGTTTCTGGGCATCCAATTATCCCTCCAAGTATTAATACTAGAACCATCACACACCCTCCAAATGACCCCTTTCTTAAGAAGTTCCAAACCATCCATAAAACCTTGCCAAGTTACTGATGAAGAATGCGGAAACACAATATTCAGACTATGTCCTTGAGGATAATACTTTGCCTTCATCAACTTCGCACACAATGAGTCTAGATAAATCAACAAACGCCATGCCTGTTTTACCAAAAGAGCT
Organism: Triticum aestivum; assembly: GCF_018294505.1. NCBI lineage: Eukaryota > Viridiplantae > Streptophyta > Magnoliopsida > Poales > Poaceae > Triticum > Triticum aestivum. Next base: position 540,207,320 of record NC_057801.1, read on the forward strand.
TGATTAAAAACTCTGAGATCACAAAACCCAATACCGCCCTTACCTTTAGGCCTTGTTAATTTGTCCC